>NC_056730.1:398316787-398419287 GCF_019279795.1 Protopterus annectens | reverse complement strand
AACCATGGTTTATGCCTTACTGCCTACAACTTTTATGTTGTCCTTTTTTCATTTTAGATTTACTGCATCTAGACGTGTCATTTTTTGATTCTCTAAGCACTTAATTAGCATACTGTTATTTTTTAAAGAATTTCTTACTATTTTTTTCCTATCCCATAAATGCCTGCACTGCATCAACTCCTATTTGCTTTATTAAATGACTGTTATATGTTATTAAATGTTATGTTTCTTGTCAGACCGAGTTAAAGTACTTAAAATTGTCCCAGTCTATGCCTCATTCCATATCATATATGTCTTCTGTTTCTCCCTTCTGAAGCCTAACGTGAAGTACTCATTCAGTACTTCTATTTCATTTACAGATTCCTACCAACCTGTTACATGATTATGTTTTCTTTTCTCCGTTTCCTCTCTGTCATGGACTAAGCAAGCTTTGTCACTTCCATTTTTCAGTCCCATCCATCATCCTCTTTTTCATTCTTTTACATTTTAAGACATCCATTTCCTCCTTGTCTGTGCAAGCTAGATTGTTGGAAAAATACACGTTATTATTGCCTTTAGATTGGTTAAAACTCTAAATCTAGCTTTGGGACTCTTAGTGGCAGATACCCAGTAAATATTTGCCAGAAAGATTTGTCCTCTTGCCAGTTAGAATCACTGTGCCCTGCCTGTCAGTCAGACCCCTGTAAGTGAGGCAGCTTGTTCATACAAAGTACATCTCTGTGCTGCTTTTACTAAGAAAACCAAACATTAATTTGAGACCCACACAGTAGGTTGTCTTAAATGTAAAATAACCGATTTATACAAGGTTTACAAATTATCATTATTCATTATTGTACATACACAGTCTTTCATAAGTACGGAGAAGGCTTCAGTGACACACTTAAAAAGGAAAAAATGTCACATTACAATGTTCAAATACTCCTTTCAAGTACTTAAATTATTTTTATTTGTAGGTTTGCTTATTATTTAAAAATCAGTTCTAGAATTAGGTTAGTGTTCTATAAGATACAATACTTTGAAAGAAAAACTTAGAATATGTGAAGTTTTCAAGAGTCAGATTTTTTGCAGAACAAAACATTGAGAGAAAAACACACATTATTCTGGATTTACTTTATTAGTTACAGAATATTTTGAAGAGGCATCTTGTAAGGTACTGATAAAATATATCAGGCAGTCATAATGGATTTTATTGCTGTTGTGTCTCTACCAATGTCCCTAAGTGACAGTATAGCTTTTTTAGAATATACTTCCGCGGTGGTGCAGCGGTAGCATTGTTGCCTCACAGCAAGAGGTTCTCCCGTTCGATTCTTGGCTTGGGTTGGGACTGCCTTCTGTGTGGAGTCTGCATGTCCTCCTTGCAGTCGAGTGGGCATTTGAAAGACATGTGTTTAATGGGCGTGCCTTCGTTGAAGGTCGGGCTGGCAACTCGACACCATAAAAACCAACTGCCAATCATTAGCAGACTGGAGTTCTGCTGCGGTGACCCCTAACCGGGAAAAAGCCGAAAGACAAACAACAACATTATTGGGATATTTTGCACACTATTATTTCTATTTCAGCTGTAACGTATTAAGCTCCATTTATACTATTTGGCATCATGAAGCATTTATATGTTAGATGAAGTTTCTCACTTCACTTTACTGACTCTCATCTCAGTTCCTGGTTTCCTTTTCTAACACTCACCTCACTTCTTGCTGTATTCCTCATACTTAACCATGATTTATACCTTGCTGCATGCACCTTTTGTGTTATTCTTTTTCCACTCTAGATTTACTCCATCTAGATGTGTGCCACACTTCTTTCTCCATCCACTTACATACTGTTATTATTTTCTTAAAGAATTTCTCTCCAAGTTATCAGTCCCATCGGTCATTCCTTTTCCATTCTTTGATATTCTAATTCAGGTCTATTTCTTTGTGTGTACAAGTGTACAAGATAGCTTTTTTTATTAACAGAAAAAAACACTTTATTATCAGCTTCTAAATCCAGCTTTGCTCTACTATGGGAAAGAAGCCCGGTTAATATTTGCAGAAAGATTTGTTTTCTTGTAATTTAGAATCATTATGCCCTGCCTGT
Source organism: Protopterus annectens (assembly GCF_019279795.1). Classification (NCBI taxonomy): domain Eukaryota; kingdom Metazoa; phylum Chordata; order Ceratodontiformes; family Protopteridae; genus Protopterus; species Protopterus annectens. The sequence continues at coordinate 398,417,211 of NC_056730.1, read as the reverse complement.
CAGTCAAGCACCAATAACGGATCCAATTTATTCATGCATTGTGCATATATGTGCTGCTTTAAACTCATTACAGCCGAATGAGCCTCCAGGCATTTCTGCAGTTACCTCCAACTGCACTTCTAGGTGACAAATATTACTTGTTCATATTTGCATTAATAATTACAAAACCATGCTACATACAAGGTATCAGAATATTTTATCCTGAAGCATACATGATGGCAAACACAATTGTATTGATATTTGACCTCTGTCAATAAGTATTTGTTAGAACTGCAAGGTGATAACTTCATTTTTTAAAGGCTCAAGCCACACCCATTGTGAGTTAAAGGTAGACATTCAAAAGTTGTACTAGATGGAAAGAGTTAACTAAGGATGGTAAAACAACAGATTTAGATAGTGCCCCTACATTAGCATTATTCATTAGACTACACCGTCTGTCTCTCATAAGCACAGAGAAGGTCTGAGAAGCAGACTCCCAAAGGCAAAGGTGACCTTATGATGTTACAACACATTTCTGAAGTACTTAAATCATTTTTTGTAGGTTTGCTTGTTTATTTACTGGTGCTTTGAAAAGCTAAGTAGTGGAAATAGAGCAAATGATTTTTTTTTTCAAAGCATGTTGTGGGACATAAGCAAAGTAATTGTATGTAATACCAGAAAAATGCAAATGATAAAAAAAACAGTAAAAAGAATAAGACTAGCAGGCATTTTTTTATCAGACATGGATAATATTCACACAGCAGTTGAGACCCAAAGCAAATTCTGTAGTAAGAAATCCAGCATGTAAGATAAGATACTTGTCCCGCACCCCACATCTCCGTAGATCAAGTGTTACAGGCCCTATCCAAGGCAAAAAACACAGCTTCCATGGGACCTGATAGTATCCCAGGATGTTTTCTGCACCATCTCCAGCAAGAACTGGCTTTGCCATTGAACAACCTATTCAACCACAGCCTAAGTACAGGCTTCATTCCAGAAGAGTGGAGAACTACCACTGTCATCCCTTTGCACAAAGGTGGTGCCACTACTGACCCTGTAAACTATCGCCCCATTAGCTTGACAAGTTAGATCTGTAAAGCCATAGAGCATATTATTATGAATCTCATAAACAAGGACATAGGCAATCTCCAAGCACTTGACCCCACCCAGTTTGGATTCATCAAGGCAGATCTTGCCTGTTGAACCTGGCTGACTTCTATGAGACTGTCACCAAGGCCCTGGATGAGGGAGAGTCAGTACATACAGCTTACCTTGACTTGATCAAGGCCTTTGACTCAATCCCCAACTCGGGCATCATCGAAAAGCTAATGCAACTTGGCGTAAATCCCTATCTCATTAGGTAGGTAGTCAACTGGCTGACTAACAGGACCCTCAAAGTCAAAAAAGGCCCCTCCACCTCCGACAGCACGTCTCTAGTGAAGTTCCCCAGGGATCTGTCCTGGGACCCCTACTGTTTGGCATCTATTTCTCAGAGGTCCAGACAAAGACAAAGCCTCTGGCTGACCAAGTTTGCAGATGACTGTAAGTTGGGTGCTGTCACTGACTCCCCAAATGATATTAACATACTGCAAGAGGGTCTCACAGCAACTAATGACTGGTGCCAAAGTCATGGCCTCAAGCTAAATGCAAATAAAAGGTATCATCATACCATTCGGCAAAAACACAACCCCTACTGATTACCACATCAACAGCAACCCCCTAAGCACACAACCTGTGGTGATAGACCTGGGAACTCAGGTTGATAACAACCTCACATTTGACCATCATGTAGCAGCAGTGGTTAGAAAAGCCTTTTACGTGGTTAATCTGATAAGTAAAGGGATTACATCCAGGAAAAAAAGTAGGTTATTACCTCCCCATACTCCTCCCTCATTAGACCAATAACTGACTATAACACCCCATTTGGATGTACCTCTCCAAACATCTGCACCAACTGGAAAGGCCACTGAAATACCTCACAAAGAGAATCCATGGCCTCCAACACCTGTCCTATGCAGACAGGCTCAGATCACTATCACTGTACTCGGTATCATACAGATTGCTCAGGGGTGATCTGTGCCTCGCCTACAAGGCAATCTCAGACCCTGCCCTACTACAGATGCTCCATATCTGTAAGTCTAACTCCTCATGCACTACCCGCTCAAAAGGTCTGAATCTAATATCTGACATTAATAAAATCTGCTGGAGAGATAGGTTTGTCTCTCAGAGGCTGCCCCATCTCAGGAATAGACTTCCCATACATGTCAAACAGGGCACCTCACTGAACCTCTTCAAGCACCACCTTAATGAGTGGATGGAAAACCACAAATTTGTCCCAGGGGTTCCACCTGTGTCCCTGATTGACAGGGGTGACAGGTGCAGATTGAGGTTTCTTTTTGGGGATAAACTCTTGGCTAGGCTTGCAAGGGCACTATTGGGGGCCTTGCAGAACTGTTCACAGAAACCTTGTGCAAGCATGTTAATAGCTGCATAGAGGCAGCTGTACCCACAAGGAAGAAGTACAGAACTAACTAAAAAAACAAGCGAGCCTGGTGGAATCACAAAATCAATCGACTGTATAACAGGAGAAAGAAACTCGTGGCAAAAATTAGGAGATGCAGCACCCAGCAAGATAAAAGCACTCCCATCAAACTAAACAAACAACTCAGGGGACAAATAAAGTCTACCAAAGCCAAATGTAAAGTAAGTTTGGCCTCTCAGGCCAAGGATGACCACAAAGCATTCTTTAGCTATGTCCACAACTTCCAAGGCAATACACAATTGTGTGCAGAGCTCAATGTAAATGCAGCCACCTACACTGACCCAGAAGATATAGCAAACCTCCTGGCTGATAAATTAAGCTCCAACTTTACCCCTCTCTCCCCCTCAACCTTCCCTCAGGAAATATCATCAAATATAACTCCCCCCTACTATCACTAGGGAAGAGATCCTTAATGCTCTCTCTACAAACAAGAACACTGCATCAATGGGCCCAGACAATATTCCAGGATGCGTTCTAAATAGCATAAAACATAACCTATCAGGACTTCTGGAAATACTATTTAAATGTAGCCTCCAAACAGGCTTCATGCCTCATGAATGGAGAAAGGCAACAATCATCCCTCTGAACAAAGGTGGGCCATCTACAGACCAATAAGTCTCACTAGTCTTATATGTAACGCCATGGAAAAAATTATCATGGAGATAATCAACAGAGATATAGTAAACCTCCAGACACTGGACCCAACCCAGTTTGGTTTTGTCAAGGGCAGATCATGCCTACTCAACCTGGTGGACTTCTTCAAGAAGGTCACCAAAGCAATGGAGGAGGGCAAAGTCATTCACACTGCCTACCTTGACCTGCCTATGGCATTTGACACAATACCCCACTCAGGTGGATAGCCAACTGGCTTACAGACAGGACCCAGGAAGTTAGAATTCCTCTACAAAGAGGCCAAGGAAGTCATTGTTCCACTGTATTTGGCATTCAACAGACCTATCATTGAGTATAATGCCCCCTTTGGTATGTACCTAACCAGGCATATCCAACAACTGGAACACCCACAGAGGAGAAGAATACAGGGCATAAGTAATATGTCCTATGCAGACCGCCTCAAGGCCCTATCCCTGTATTCTGCCTCCTACAGGCTTTTGAGGGGAGATCTATGCCTGGCATACAGGCCATTGTCAGATCCACTCTGATGGACCTCCTGCATATTCACAAAACAAACAGCACCAGAATTACCGATTCTAAAGACTTAAATATTGCCTGTGATATAACCAGGACCTGCTGGAGAGATAGGTATGTATCCCAGAGACTACCGCATCTATGGAACAGGCTCCTCATCCATTTGAAGCAGAGTTCCTCCCTAACCCAATTCAAGTGCAACATGGACAATTGTATGGGAAAATGGACATTTATCCCTGGTTTGGCACCTAAGTCTCTAATGGACAGAGGTAATCTGTAAATGGTTCATCTCCCAGGCCCATGCGTATGCTTATTAAGGGTATCAGAACTTATCAGAGATTTGGGATGCATGGCTATATTTAAAAAGGCCCTTGTGGTCGTTAGCCTAGTAAACACCTATGAACCTATAAAATTCTAAAGGGATTATAGAGGTGTTTAAATGAAACAAAAGCAGTTTAATGTTTGTAAAAAATGTAGCAAACAGTGTGACCCATGAGAAGGTAGCATGATATACAGTGCCAAAGCTGGTTCATTTTGTACCCAGGACAACGTCTTGATTTGATGCCCCTCAGCTCTAAATTTTAGTCTCTTCAGTCCTGACCGCAAAAGCAGTATAACAATATTAAAATTCACTTCTGTACCAGTATTTTAATGCTAGCTCAGAACTGAATGCTAGTACTGGAGCCCAAGAAAGGAGAGAAGGATCTTCTGTTCCAAACTGAGGAGCCAAAAAAAGCACATCAGCCCTGACTGAGAAAGCAGTATCAGCATGAATTTCTGAATCATGGAGCTGCATCTACCAAGCACAAAGTGCTGAAGCTCTTCAATCCTGACTGCAATTTCAGTATCAGCATTCATTTCTGAGTTCTGCTATTCTACTACCACCTAATTGGCATCTACTGATAACACCCCGGACACCTTGTGCCCAAGGTGGCTGTCCCCACTGCTCTGACCTAGCCTTATCTGGGTGGTGCAGTGATGCTGCAGTTAAAGTTGTTGCCTCACAGCAAGAGGTTCTCCGGTTCGATTTTCAGCTGGAGTCCCTTCTGTATGGTGTCGGCATGTCCTCCCGGCATTTGCATGGATTTCCTCTGGGTGCTCCAGTTTCCTTCCACATTCCAAAGACATGCATCTGGGAAGTTTCTTCCTGGGTCTCCGCTGAAAATAGGCTCTGTCCCACCCAGGCGAACTTTCCCAATCAACAAGTGTTAAAAAAATAAAGGTTACTGAAGATCTGAAGCATGTTCTCACTGGCAAGCATTTTGTATACAGATGACAGGATGTACTGTGTATGACTTTCGTTGTCCTGGCATTTATTTCACAGGTACTTGAAGATCTTTGTAAACCTTAAGTTTACAGAACATTATATACACGTGTTGTTTATATTTGAGGATAGCTGATATTAGGATGGTATGTTCATTACAAGTCCTTACTATTGTAAGATTTTTACCTTTTTGGGGTGTGGCTATGAATTCTTTAAACAATGAAACATAATTAAAAAAAGAAACTAGAATTTCAAAACTGTAAAATAAATTGTTTTCAAAGCTACCTAATTAAGTAAACTTCTTGAGATGTTTTATTAAGTTTTATGAGGTTTGCTGTGGCATTAATTAAGGACTGGGGCTTTGAACACACAGCCAGTACTAGTGGAAGATGCTAAATGATGAAGTATTCTACAGTATGTGGCAGTGAGAAGTTTTCTTGCTCTCTCTTTTTTTGTTGTTTTTTTGCAAAAATTGTGTAGTCACAGTGTCTTTCATTATTATTTTCCAGACTCCATTCTTACTGTTTACTGACTGAAATATCATTTTGATAAGGCTGAAGTCACATTTGTCATGTAGGAAGAAATATTTAAAAAGTTAGCAGTTTGACTAATTGTTGGCGTATTCCTTTATTCATTAAATCGGATGAGTTATCTTAAACAAGTAAATCTAGTGAGGAAGCAGTTATAGGAGCATCATTCTTAGGAGGCAAATTTTGTTTTTATGTCTATTGTTATACTTTGCTATTCTGTAACAGATATGGAATCATTCACTAAAATATCAAATTGCTATTTCTTCTACAACCCTAGCTTGGCAAATTCTTTACAAAGAAGCAATAGAAATCATCGTGTTGCAGAAACATTTGTCACTGTAATGGAAACTGTACTGAAAAAGACATCTAGGATTCCTAGAAGAGTACAAAATAATTCTAAATTTACAGATAAGTCTTTAACTTTTGGTAAGAAATATTTAATCTTTAGATCTGTGACTGAACTCTAATAATCCTTTTATTATAAAACAGATTTATAAATTAAGTAAAAATAGTCCCAGATTTTTTTGGATTACTATTGTAGTAAGGAAAGCTTTCATTTTTTTTTTTTTATAAAATGAAAGTTATATATAAAATACAACACTGTATTTAAACCACTTAAGACATTTTGCAATCAAAATTAACACAGTGGTTCTTCATAAAATGGTAGCTTGTATACCCTCATCTCCACTCCATTTTAATGGTAATCAAGTTATTGCTATGTGATTTTTATTATTGAAATGTCAAAAGTAAGTTTATGAAAGCTTGGTCCTATTCACAACTTTCCCATTATTATTACAATAGCGCCGTCATCATGTCTTGAGCATTTTATACTACACATTTAGAACTGTTCACTTGCAGGAGAAGCAGTGATGCTGAAGGCTAGGGAACAAGCTGCCCATATTAAACAGGCAAATTCTTCTAGGTACATTTCAAACAGGCCATCAAACAACACCTTTCTAACAATTGTTCCTCAAACTGTGGTGCTACATGATCTGTTTGCCCTCATCAGTTCCCTCCTCATCATTACTCCCTTGTCTTCCTTTTGTTTGACCCTTTCATCTTCCTCTCTCCTATATGAAAGTCATGTTTATCAGCCTTGTGTCCTAATTTCCTCACCTTTAATTTGACCCTGCCCTCGCCTTTCTCTCACTCTCTCGCCTTTGTTGTACTCCCTCTCTACTTCACTTTCCTATCTGCTACCCTCTCTCATCATTGTTTCCATCCTTTCACTGTCCCTCTTTCATCTTCCCTCTAATCCTAATATCTGACTTGCTCTCACCATTCTGCTGTTGTTGTTTTTCTTTCGGCTTAGGGGTCGCCACAGCGGAACTCCGGTCCGCTAATGATTGGCAGTAGCTTTTTACGGTGCCGAGGTGCCAGCTCGATGCCCAACCTTCAATGAAGGCATGCCCATTCACGCATGTCTTTCGAACGCTACTCGACCACGGGGAGGACATGCAGATCTTACCATTCTGCTGTACAGACTGTAAATAGGATTTGAATGATCTCTGTAAATTGCTTGAGTCAAATATATATTTACACTTACTAATAAATTAGCTGTGTCAAGCTGCAACTTCCCATCTGCCATAGATATGCTGATATACAGACAGACAACTTTGACTGGCTTCTCTAAAATCTTATCGTCTTTTTTCTAAAGCACCAAGTGTTACAAGTAGCCTGGAGATAAGGTCATCAGAACTTAATGAAAGCTACATAGATGAAGTACATCAGGTAACTGTATTGCATCTACTTCCTATTTATAGCCAATACAATGTTCTACTAATAATAAAAAGTGTATTTCTGAGTCTGGCAAGGTTTCATATTGGATCCTGCATTAGTTTACAATTCATAGAAATACATTTTATTTCAGATAATGTTTTGTAGGATTAATGTTATAAGTGTATGAAACACTGGCTCTGCTTCCAGCTTTTCAGTTAAATAAAAAATGTAAACAGATCTGGTATACAGGTCAGTTCAGCAGGCTCACTTAAAATTACTGTCTCACCTGTGGGGGATGCAGACCATGTAGACTTTCAACTACTGATGAGGTAGTAGCTGTGATTTGCCAAAGGTTCCTAAATTACGGAGGATGAGTCACAGATCATAGAAGGTTACTAGGCTAATGGCACTGGGGCCCTTACAAGCCTAGCCAAGAGTTTATCCCCAAAAAAAGAAACCTCAGTCAGCACCTGTTGCCCCTGTCAGTAAGGGACACAAATGGATCCCCTGGGACAAATTTTTGATTTCCCATCCACTCATTAAGGTTGCGCTTAAAGAGGGTCAGCAAGGTACTCCATTTGACATGTATGGGAAGTCTATTCCAGAGACGGGGCAGCCTCTGAGAGGCAAACCTGTCTCTCCAGCAGGTTTTGTTGATGTTGCATATTAGATTTAGGCCTTTTGAATGGGTAATGCATGAGGAGTTAGACTTAAGGATATGGAGCATCTCTTGTAGGGCAGGGTCCGATACTGCCTTGTAGGCGAGACACAGATCACCTCTGAGCAATCTAGCTGTTGTCCTGTATATTTATTGGTTGAATGACATTATTTCATGCTTTGCCCAGCTACATTACACATAAGTGAAATTTACTTTGCATTGTGCATTAATAGATTGATCGCTGCACCAGAAGAAAAAGTGTCTTTATGCTATTACTTGTATCACTGCAATAACTCTGTGGTGGTGCTGCGGTAGCATTGTCACCTCACAGTAAGACGCTGTCTGGTTTGATTCTCAGATAGAGTGTCTTCTGCGTGGAGACATACGTGAATGGGCGTACCTTCGTTGAAGGTTGTGCATCAGGGCTTGTAACTCGGCACATAAAAATCAACTACCAATCATTAGCGGGCCAGAGTTCTGCTGTGGCGACCCCTAACCGGGAAAAGCCAAAAGACACAACAACTTGTATCACTGCAATACTATCAAAAAGGCATATGCGGTCAGCTTTAAGAGCTTTGGGTTCTAGGTTCATACGTGTTTGCTAGGGTAATGACCACTGGGACCTTTATATGCCTAGCCATGCAACCCAAATGTATCTCAAGAGTTATTATGTCTTACAGTTTATTTTAAGGGGTGTATGTTAGGTCACTATTTAATGGCTATGTCTTTTCTTCAGAGCCATAGGTGTCAAACTGGGATGAATGTCCAATTTCCCATCCATGGGTAAAGTGGCAGCTACATCTATTTTACCACCTTATGTTTATGTGAATGTACCCACTCCATCTGGCAGATTTGCCCAAGACTTTTACTGCACATTAATCAGAAAAATATTACATTTGAGATTCTACTAAAATGTACATGTGTGTAAAAACATTTTATCATCATTGCTTCAGTCAGACAATTGGTAATGATGATGAGGAATCATATAGGTGTATAAATACATCTGTTACCCCAGGCTGTGCCATTACTCTGTTAATAACAGGTATGAAAGACGCTCGGGGAATTCATGCTTTGCAAAACAGAATCCTGGGGCCTTGAGAATTCCACTTTCTGTTTGAGGAAGTGACATGTTTAGTGCAAGTGATCTTTTCAAATGTCAACTGTTGCATGTTTGAGAAGGTACTGTCTTCTTTGAGACAGCTTTTTGCAACAAGTTTTATATGTGTGGGATGATTCCTAAGTAAAATGGTACAATAAATGATTTCCTTGCTTTATAAATTATACACTGCTGACGTGGTTTGCCAGCAGCCACAACCTGAAGAAAAATCCAACACCACCTTAAATATGCTTATACTGTATACAGTCCTGTTCTTGTGTTCAGAGCATAGGTTGGCACAGTAACTACCATAGAAAAAGTTTCTGTCTAGTTGGTATACAGCAAGCTGGAATCAGTACCAATCACTGAACACAAAAAGGGGCTTTTCATTAAAGGAAAAGTCCACCCGCTCCTAAAATTAAACCTTTAGGGTGCTTTCCCTGTACAATATGGTTCTAATATTATTTAGGTACCAGAAACCTGCTTGTACTTTATAAAACATTCATTTCCTTGCCATGGAATCAAAGGAAGAAAAAGTACACTCAGTTTTTTTAAGCTTAAGTTCTCACATACTTTGGCAGAGGAGTTTGTCTCTGCCTGCACGACATATATGCAATGGGGACTCTGTAGTTCACCTTATTACATACTGTCCACAATCTTACAATGGCATTTACTCCTACTGATGTTAGCATGTTTGCAGCCACTATAGAAAAGACAAGAGCGTTGTGAAATTGTTTTCCACTGTATTTATATAAAGAGGAACAGAAAAAAAGTTATGTACTTACCATAACTTGGAATCTGTGCTATCCAGTGTCATTATTCATCATGGCTGGATCTTGGATCCAACCTCAGATTGAGCCAGCAACTGAAAGGACTGATCCAGAGCTCAAGCTTCTCCCCTTCCCAAGATCCCTTGTTACCCACAACCCTCAGATCAAGTGTTCTGGATAGAGAAAAAGGGCAGTGAAAAACTGCCAATAAACTGAAAACTCCTAAAGGGAGACATCCCTCTGTATCTATCAAATCACCAGAAGGAGTAGAAAGGAGGGTGGGAGGATGATGAATAATGACACTGGATAGCACAGATTCCAAGTTATGGTAAGTACATTAACTCTTTATTTTGTGCTATCCATGTCATTATTGATCACAGATGGGTCAGGGTTCCCAGCTACTATGAACCCTGGGAGGCCTTAGGGAAGGATTTTCTGGAGCACAGAGAAACCAAAAGAAGCCCTGCTCCTAGATAACAAATCCAGCTTACAACACATAAGAAAGGTGTGGGGGTTAAACCAAGTAGCAGTGGCACAAATCCCTTCTAAAGAAAGTTTTGCCAAGAGGTAGAAGATGTGGCTACTGACCTAGTACAGTGAGCTTTAACTCGTCCAGAAAGATCCAGATGCCTGCTTTGGTAAATGTATGAAATGCACCTGGTGATCCAATATGAGATAGATACCTTGGAAACTGCTTGACCTTTCGTGGCCTGAGAGAAGGTAATGAAGAGCTGATCGGACTTGCAAAATTTTTCATTTCTCTTATGATAAAAACATAGCTGTCTATGGACATCCAGACAATGCAATGTATATTCCCCTTTAGTAGAAAAACTGGGGAAGAACACAGGAAGCTGAATAGATTGGTTAGGATTAGCCTCCAAAGCTCCCTTAGGGATGAACAAAGGATTGGTCTAGAGAGACACCCTATCCTAGTGGAACACCATGAAAGGGGGCTTAATGCTGAGAGCCTGCCACCTGGATACCCTCCTGGCTGAAGTAATAGCCACCAAGAAGGCCATCTTCCAGGACAGGAATTTAAGATCACAGGTTGCTGAAGGCTCAAATGGCTTCTGCATCAAAAACTGCAACACCAGAGTGAGATCCCATGGAGGGTAGGGATCCTTGATACAAGACCTAAGGAGAAAGATCCCTTTTGAGGAAAGTCTTGCACAGCTTGTAAGAAAAAGTGGGACTTTTGTTCAACTGGTAGTCTGAGATGGCCACCAGTTGTAGTTGGATCATAGAGAAACTTAGTGAAAAAGAGAGGTTAAGAACAAAAAAAAAATGGCAGGAATAGGGGCTGAACAGGGATATAAATTGCTTTGTTTAGCCTAAATGGAAAATCTCTTCCATTTACTGGAATATATCTTCTTGGTAGATATTTTTTGAGAAGCCAAGATAATAATCTTAACTGGAGAGGGAAGCCTGAATTATAAAAGGATCACGGGAATTGGAGGAACCATGCAGTCAGACAAAGAGGCTGGAGATTGGGAAGAGTAAGCTCCCAAAGGTGGGAAATAAGATCTGGGATGGGATCTAATATCCAAGGTGGATATTTCAGATGAGACCAAAAAAGGAAAACTATGCCTGACAAGGCTAAAAAGGGGCAATGAGGATGAGAGTAATCTTCAGGTGATGAGTTTTCTGTAAGTCTTTGGGGATGAGGGGAGTTGGAGGTAAGCATATAGAAGTCTCAATGGCCAATCATGAACCAGAGTGTCCCTGGGTTACTTCCCAGTCAGGGAGTTGCTTGACCAGGGAGACAAAAAGATCACAGCAAGGGAGACCCAAATGGTCAAATAGCGATGTGCTGCTGACAGAGTCAGGGACCACTCATGAGGATTCAGGATAAATCTGCTGTGTTTGTTGCCTAACATGTTAGAAGTGCTGGGAATGTGCTTTGAAAGACGAAAGCATACTCTCATGGCCTGTCTGCACAGAGGATAAGACCATGTTCCCTCCTGCTTGTTGATGTACCAGACCACCGCCATGTTGTCTATTTGAATTGCTATAATCCCAACAGGTAGACACTCCTGGAAGGCTTACAGCATTAGGAGGAGTGCTCTCATCTCCAAGACATTTATGTGCAATATTGTCTCTAAGGGGTATCACGTGCATTGAACCATCCTTCCCCGAAAGTGCCCCCTCACCCCAATAAGGAGGCATCTGTGGTCACCGTGGCCTTGAGTTGGACAAGACAGAAGGGTCTGCATAGTATGAGATCCTCAGCCTGCAGCCACCAAGCAAGATGATGCCTGCATACCTGGGAAATTCTGATGGTCATGGACACTGCAGAGCCCTCATATGATATCTGGTGAGAGGCACTAACTGGATCACCACTGCCATCGAACCTAGAGCTTGCAAGATCAAGTAGATTATGGGATGATCCAGATCCAGCAACTGATGGACCTCGTCCCAAAAGATCTGAACTCTGCATAGGGGAAGTACTACAGTCTCTGACACCATGTTCAGAAGGACCCCAATAAACTCCAGGTTCTGACATAGGCAAAGATGGGATTTGGGCAGGTTGACCATGATGCCTAGATCCTGTGACCATAGAGAGTTGATGCCTCATGGGGGCCGTGAGGAGCCAATCATCCAGGTACAGAAAGACCTGGGGACCATGCAGCCGGAGATGAGCTGCCACCACTGGCATGCATTTGGTAAACACCCTGGGAGCTGTGGTGAGTCCAAAGGCCAGGGCTCTGAACTGATAGTGACTGGCCCCTAGCCAAAAGCACAGACATCTCCTGGAGTGTCTGTCGATTTTGATATGCTAGTATACAAGAAAACAAACCGGAACAACCCACCAAGCTAGGATCAAGACCAGCTCAGAAGTAGATGAAAGTACGAAGCAGCAACTCTGCAAATCAGTTTGGTGTGATGCAAGTGTCCGACCTGTACTCAGGTTAACACAAGTTTAAAAAAGATCTTAAACTTTAAGGCAGACAATCTGCAGAACAGTTGCACAACAGATGTAAGTGATCCAGGCACAATATCAAAAAAGTGTAGTCCCAACTTTAAAATGCAGGTTCTTTCCTCAGTGAACGAAAGTAAATGCTAGAAATTCACCACAAAGAAACTTTAATCCACAGCTGTAAAACGCCAACAAATCCAAAACACGACACTTCCAGGCTTTTTCAAGGTTAAAACATTGCTGTGGCCAGTCAGTATTTATACATTTGATAATTGGCCAATTAAACTATTAAAAAGTTAATTAGTTCAAATAAAACAATCATTTCTTAAAGTGCAATAGTGCAAATTTTGTTGCTAGTATTTTGTTCATTTAAGCATAAATATGCTAGTAAGTTTATACATGAAAATATAAAAAGCATAACTATATAAAAAACATGACTATATAAAATACAGTCATTATCGCATAAATATATGAAAATATAATATAAATTATCTATCTTTAGTTCATTATGAATCAAAGTACATAATTAAACTAACTATTCTTCATAAAATAATTATGTTTTGTGAAGCTTTTCATATTGATTTGTATAAAGCAAAAATCAAATATAATATAATAAATAAGTATGGTAATAAGTATTCCTAAGTCTAATTCATATCTATAAAAATCTATTATAAACAACTACAAATACTAGAAAATAATAATAATAATAAAGTAAAAAATAAAAAATACATGTTAACTAAAAACACTTATTTATGAAAAGAATTTTAAATCAGATACATTACAAAATGGATTCATAATTTGTTTCTTCTCATTTTTAATATACTATTTATACTAATAGTTTCATTCATACCTGGCTTTCTTGAGGCGTCTAGTCTAATTTGCCAGGTTAACTCTCTGGTCTCTAAATAAGTTTCCCAGTCACCTCCCCTGGGATCACTAACAACTTGTTCTAAGACAAAGAATTTTAAATTCATGTTGTTACAAATGAGAGAATGCTTGAAAAAGGCGTTTGTGTTCTTCTTTTTTTCAATTTCATATGTGTGCTCATATATTCGTTTTCTGAGTGACCTTATGGTTTTTCCAATATAGAAACCCTTGCAGAAAGTGCATGTGCCTAAATAAATTATACCCATTGTGTTGCAATTATAGTGCCCTTGTGCTCTAATAGTACAATTCCTAGCTGGAATAAAAATTTTTTCATCATTTAATAAGTACTTGCATTGTTTGCAAGCACCACATTTAAAGGTCCCTTTCTTTCTATATGGGGCCATAGTTCCAAGGGTGTTCCTAGTGCTAAAGTGTTGTTCAAGCATACCTTTTATGTTAATATCACGTTTTCTGATAAAAGTTAATGTACTAGGTATATAATCTTTGATATCCTCCTGTATTGTAAGTGTAGGCCAGAATGCCTGTAAAGTTTTTTCAATGAAAGCAGCATCCTGAGTGTACGTGTAACTGAAACTTCTATGTGCATCAAACGTGGTTATACTGTTCTTATTAAAGGGTAACACACCCTGACTAAGTAAAGGTGGAAAATTAGAGTCTCTTTTTCTTGTAACTTCTTCTCTGATAGCATTGATAAACTGTGTAGGATAGCCTCTTTCTATAAACATAGTAGTCAAAGTAGTTACTTCCTTCAAAAAAGTTTCCACTGTACTGCAAATCCTCGATGCACGAATAAATTGACTTCTTATAATTCCCTTTGGTGTAAATGGAACTCTCAAAATGTAGAAATGTGTTGGAATATAAAGGTTTCCTATAAACAGCGGACTCAAAATGTTCTCCTTTGCTATCTTTTGTAAGCAGAATATCTAAATAATGAAGTGAAACTGTACTCAGTTCATATGTAAATGCAAGGAAATCTGTAGTAGTATTAATGTATATGAAGAATTCCTTGAATTGTTCCTCAGTTCCATCCCATAATAAGCAAATGTCAAGGTAGCATAAAAAGAATGTGTTGTTTCCATTTAGAAGAGTGGATATAAGTTGACTCCCACTTATGTAAGACGACATTGATGAAGCACAAGGGGAGCCCTTTTTTGCCTAAAGTATTCTCCATTATAAAATATGTAGTTATTGTTAAGAATAATTTCCATAAATTCTGTCAAGAGGTTAATCTGATTGTTACTTAGTCCACTTAAATTTACTAATACTTCAGAAAACCAATTTATTCCTGTATCATGAGGTATGCTTGGAAAAAGTTCTATTACATCTATAGTAATTAATAAAGTGTCCTTAGTACAGATGTTCAACGGAATACTTGCCAGGAATTCCCAGGAGTCTTTACAAACAAAAGGTAGCTTAGACATTAATGGTTTGACCTTGTGTTCCACAAATTTACCCAAGGGTTCAGTAATACCATTAGCTCCTGCTATTATTGGTCTGAATTTCAATGGAATAGTTCCTTTATGGACCTTAGGTATCCCAAATAAAATCGGGGTTTTAGGGTGTGGAACATTCAAATAATTAAACAGTTCTTCATTAAATACCCCTTGTAATAGATGGTCTTTCAAAATATATTTAATATTCGCTTGGGCAACATTAAGTTCATTGATGGAAGCTTGTTCATAAGTGTTGTAGTCCTGCAGAATATCATGCATAGCCATGTCATAGTCCAGAACCGACATAAGGACCATCCCACCCCCCTTATCCGGCTTCATAACCCTGATCTTCTGTTGTTTTAGTTGGTTCATAACTTCTAGTAAATTCTTATTGAAGTTAGGTGAATTGTCCTGTCTATTTAATGTGTTAAGTCTCAGAGTGTTTTCTATTAATTCTTCAAAAATTTTTAAACTCGGATGTAGGGGTGGGTTGAAAAGGCTGGATCTAGTGATGTTGTCATTTGTAGTAGGTTGACCTTTGAAAAACAATGAGAGATTAAGGTTTCTAATAAACAATTTCAGTTCTATCAATAATTTCGGGATATAAGCTGGTCTAGCTGGAACGTAATTCAATCCTTTTGTAAATAGCTCAAAGTGTGCTGGGGTTATTTCTAAATCAGTATAATTGTAAATACTGAAATTGTTTGATGTAACCACAGTGCAATTAGTGTTATGGATGGAATTTAAACTTATTATATTATCCATCATAGCCTCTAACCCCATGCTTGTTGGTCCCATTGGTCTCCCTTGGGGATAGTGAAAACCCTGTAACGTGTTATTGTTTTCTCTTTGTGCTATTCTTTCACTTCTCCTCAGTGGTTCTGAGTTTTGTAAGTTTCTAACATTCTGACCATCATTTCTACTTGCATGTTCAACATCATTAGTTCTCATGACTTGGTTCTGTTTGGACCCCAATGGGTATGCTCTCCCTTCTCTGTATTCTAAAAGGTCTCTGTCTAACTTTTTTATTTTCCTGTCAATGACCTTTTGACAATGTTGATCTACTTCAAGAAATACTTCATCGTATTTCTTTTTATGTCTGAGAAAGTTTTTATGTTGGACAATGTTATCATTAAGTGTAGTAAGTTCATCTAAAAATACATTACATTTGTGCTGATAGTCTTTAACCATCAAGTCTAACATTTCCAACCCAGTCTGATTAAATAACTCAGTTAACTGTGTGTATAAAGTCGAACCTATAGTAGCATTATTAGGGAATTTAAAGCATCTGAGGCCTTTCGGCACCCTTTTAACATCAATACATTCTTTTAAATAACTAATTTCAAGTTGACAATTTTTATATGCATATAATTTACTACTGAAAGAATCAAAATCAACATCTAATTGTTGTACATTATGTTGGTAAGTACCTTTATTAAACTCCGAGTTCAGTCCATTTTAAAATTAAATATATTGTCCAGTGCTTCACCATTCGCAGTAATGTTGTGATTTCCTTCTCTTTCATGGACTGTACCTGTTCTTAAAGAACCGCGTTGCTGTGATGTTGATTGTTGCTGGTTCCCGGAGGGAATAAAGAGTCCGAGGTTTTTAACTGTCCTAGTAGAGTCTTGTTGATGTTGGTTAAAAGGACAAGTACCTGGTTAAACGACCGGAGTATCGCTATTGACTTCCCTTAAAATAATGGTGGTTCTTCCGCCATGAAGAACAAGAAAACTAACGATGAAAACAGGAAACAAAACCGGAACAACCCACCAAGCTAGGATCAAGAACAGCTCAAAAGTAAATGAAAGTACGAAGCAGCAACTCTGCAAATCAGTTTTGTGCGATGCAGGTTAACACAAGTTTAAAAAAGATCTTAAACTTTAAGGCAGACAATCTGCAGAACAGTTGCACAACAGATGTAAGTGATCCAGGCACAATATCAAAAAAGTGTAGTCCCAACTTTAAAATGCAGGTTCTTTCCTCAGTGAACGAAAGTAAATGCTAGAAATTCACCACAAAGAAACTTTAATCCACAGCTGTAAAACGCCAACAAATCCAAAACGACACTTCCAGGCTTTTTCAAGGTTAAAACATTGCTGTGGCCAGTCAGTATTTACAACCTTGACATCGACTGAGCACATACAGTCATCCTTGCCCAGAAGAGGCAGAATGGACTGAACAGTAACCATCCAGAACTGGGACTTCTTGACCAAAAGATTTAGTTCGCTGAGATCCAAAATAGGATGTAGGTCTCTGGTTTTCTTGGCCACCAAAAAGAAGCAAGAGTAAGTTCGAGACCCTTGTTGTCCTGTTGGGACCTCTTGGATGGCTCTTTTTTTAACAAGGTCTTGGCCCTCAAGAAGGGCCAACTCCCTCTGGCAGGGTGGAACGTCCAGGAGAAAACTTTGAACTGGAGAGGGCTGAAAAAAGGGTATGAAGTAACCCCTGACAATGATCTTTAACACCCGCTGATCTGAGGTAATACTTGCCCAGGCTAGTGGGTGGAGGGAAAGTCGACCCCCAACTGCCTCCAGGGCAGGACAGCTGGGCAGCACTTCAGGAGTGCTGAGAGGGCTTCTCTGAGAAGAGTTCCATGCTGGCATGGTTCTGTAGACCTTCTCTGCCTCTGGGATGGCGTCTGCTGTCAAATCCCCTACCCTGGCCCGAGGAAGAGGATTCCTGAGGAGCATTCTGGAAGGAAGACTGAGACCTGGAAAACGAAAGTTTCTTACTACCCCTTTGATTTTTGTAAAAGGATCATTGGGATGTAGAGAACTTGATCCCCACCATGGACAGAGTCTTTCCTTCCTGCTCACTGCAGGTCAAAGTCTCTCTGATGGAAGGACCAAACAAGGTGTTAGTGAAGAACGCCTTAAAGGGTTCCACAAACCCACAAAGGCAGGGCCAGGCATGCTGCCTGATGGCATTGTCCATGCCTGCTGCTCAAGAGGTGGCCTCCACTGCATTGGAGATCAGCTTCATTGAAGTGTTAACCAGGGAAGTTAGAGTGGACAGCTTTGGAGAGACCAATTTGAAACTCTACGGAGACAGTAACTCAGAAAGGGAAGTGGAGAGCTCTGATACCAAATCCCTTTGCAGCTGGGTGGTGTGCCATGTAGTTGGCTGCTCTCAGTCCAAATGTAGCTGAGGCAAACACGTGCTTCCCAAAATGGTCAGTCACCCGAGACTCCCTGTTCAGTGGATGGACCATGGGTTTCTGCTCAGTGAGCTCCTTCTTAGTAGCTGCAGCCACCACAATAACATCAACGGGGATGCCCTTGCTCCAAAAAGCCTTATCCTTGGGGGGACATAGTAACTTGTTAGCCTTCTTGGGAACTGGTTCCACTGTGTCCAGTTCCTTCCATGCCCTACTGGCAATGAGTTGTATGAGCTCGTTGGCAGGGGGAGACACCCAGGTAGAAGATGGGCCTGTCCTAAAGGCCTTCAAAAACATGGATTCCTCTGAAGATGGGGCAGGGGAAGACCAACCACCTCTTTGCTTCAGGATCTCAAGGATGTCCCCAAAGGACACCTCCTCAGACAGAAGTCTAGGGGACCTGTCTCCTTCCTCAAAATTCATGTCCTCAGTTAGAAACTCTCTAGGGGAGTCCAAGTGCCTTCTCTTGCATGTGTCTTCCAAGGAGGCTCCTCTTAGGTGGGCTCTGGGGAGGACTCAGAAGAGGTAGGGTCCCCGAGGGGGGCAATGCCCATCTGAAGGTGCTTGTGGGAGGGCTGACCCTGTAAGGATGAAGAGGTCTCACCACCCAATGTGGAGAGGGGCTGGGGAGGACCTAGAGCCAAAGGAGAGGTAACTTCCCAGCCGGAGAAAGTCCTCTCTACCACCCAGAAGGCTGACAGACTGGCTGAAGCCCCCCTCCTCCCCAACAGCTACAGCTGCCTGGGATGGAAGGGGGACCCTGATGCAGCACAGTCTCCAGATGATATCAGCCCCAAGCTGTCCAGTGTGGAGGCCCCCAGAGAGACGGAATGGTCAGAAAACTCTGGGCCTGACCCCACCCCCCTGGGAACCAGCACCAACCTTGCTAGGCCAAGGTGCAGCCAGTTCTAAGAGCAATGGAACCGAGCCCACCAGGGATCCTGATGGTGTGGGAAGGGAAAATATGCCAGACACTGTTGGCCTCTCACAGGGAATGCTCTGATCCTGAGGGTCCAAACCCAGATGAGTCGGAGGAGGGCAGAGGAGTCCCATGGATGGAGAAGATCCCCTTGGCAACTGAGCAGGGGATGGCAACAAGCCCAAATCAAATTGGGCCTTGCAAAAGTTCCTCATCATCCTATCCATGTCTGAGGGGAACAAGCTCCTGGTGGATCTGGAAGAGACAGAGGAATGTCCTGACCTGGCTGAAGTCCTGCGGTCTCAGGAGGGTGACCAAGTTGTGTGCCTCAGATCCAAACTCCTGGACCTGGAGGGGGAAATCTCAGTAATGATTGGATCCAAGAAAACCATCAAATCCGAAGGTCTGGGTGGATCAGAAGGAGCAGTCAGCCCCGTGGGTGGATCCAACAGGTGGGTTGGATCTGAAGGCGGTCTGTGTCATATCTGATCTGACGGCCTCCAAGGCTCTGAGGTTTCAGATCCGACAGAGGGAGCCAGGGATCTCAGAGCAGAACAGCCTGGATCTGACGCCAAAGAGCCTAGCTTCAGATCCAGGGAACTGTGATCCGAGAGCCTCGGCTTTTATGTGGGAGAATCCCTGGAGGAAGAAGACTTCATTTTGGGATCGGAAGGAAGCTTGGAAGGGGAACCTGAGACCAAAGGTCCCCCTTTAGCAAACTCCTTAAGCAGGAGCTTGTTCCTGCATTCCAGGATAGCCCTGGAGTTGAATGCCGCACAAATGTCACATTCAATCTCCAGGTGAGGCTCGCCCAGGCAACAGACATACTCCTCATGCAAGTCAGAATGGGGCATTTTCCGACTGCATGAGGAGCATGCTTTAAAGCCAGAAGGCTTTTCAGACATCATTGTCACACTCACACAAACCCCCACACCTGCACACTACACAAAAAAAAGGGGGAGGGGTAGAGAAGGGAGCAGGGAAAGTTGACAGCTACACAAAGGACCCAGGAGGAAAGAGCAGAAACCCAGGGGAAAGCTTAAATAATACCAGGAGGGGAGGAAACCTAACTAGACTAAGAAGAAGAAGACTAGACACTAGAGAGAACAAAACTCCAGAGAAAAAGGGAAAATAATGTCACGTATCATAACAGGAAGTGTGAGCTGCAGGATGCATGTCTTTAACAAAATTGTGGCAAACGAGATCTGGGAGGTTGTGGATAGCAAGGGATCTTGGGAAGGGGAGGAACTTGAGCTCTGGATTGGTCCCTTCAGTTGCCGGCTCAGATCCAAGACCCATCTGTGATCAATAATGGCACGGATATCACCAGATCAGTATTCGTGCACCTGTTCACAGGATTACTATCTGTCTCTTTTTCTGCAAAGCAGCATGAATTTAGGAAGTTCTGTCCTGAGGGGGTACAAAAATGGTAAATGTCATGTTACTCTGCAAGAAAATATCTTCTGATGTTTTCTCTAAATATTAACATAAAGCTTTGATAGTACATTTAAGTCATCTTACTATCCTATAAAGTAACATTAACAACCAACATTGCAAATCACAGTGTCAATTTTGGTAATAAGATAAAAATGGACCTTTCTCGTTTGATGATGGTTTGGTGTGTACTGCATTATCTGGTTTTGATTAGAATGTCTCACTTTGGGCATTTCAAAATATTGTAACATTAGTAGCTGACCATGTATTTTGTACAGTGATCTACTTGTAAGCTGTATTTTCTATAACTACAATGGTTTTATACAAAGTAGTGTTAGTATTCCACGCATAATTACTGATCTTACTGATTTCATACTCATTGGATTCTGGTTTTGGTGAACTGTTAGAATGGTACAAATTCACAAGGGGTAACAACATAACAGAAGTGGAAACATACTTTATTAAAGGCATTTGTGCTTCAGGTTAAAAAAAAAATCTAACACAAATTCAAGCACTAATAGTTGTACTTTTTGTTTCTGTTTTTGCATTTTGCTTGTAAACTGCTTATGAGCAAAAACTGAAAGCACATTAGCACATTTCTTTAATATTCAATATAAAAAAAATCCCACTGAGCCAGACTCTGGCAAGTAACAGAACAGATTATTTGAAGTCTTGCAGAATTAGCTAGCTTTGACACTTCAGGAAAAGTGTGGGGGAGGGTTTGTAAAAAATTCATAACATAGGACTACAAAATGACAATCCCTACAAAAACCTGCAATTTAGCTACTTTGATTGGCTGGTGTTGTAAAACTGGTCAGAACAGCTTAAACAGGTTCTGGAAGCAATGCAAATAATGGCCATTCAACAATAAAATGCAAGCATACATGCTATAGAAGTGGTGTAAGATGTCTATGACTATGAACATAAAACATCAGTTCCATATGTATAGTATGACTCATATTAAGCAGACTTGCAATGAATTGTTGGAACAGGACAAGGAAGCACTAAAACAAGATGACATTAATATGGCAGACTCTATGTTGAGCATTTTATGGAAAAGAAATATTAAACATTTATAAGAAGTACATAGACTGATTTAATATATTAAAATAGCTCAGAAATCAAAGATATAGTAAAATAAAAAAACATGATTTTAATTCCAAGGTGGAGTTTTCATTTACTAACTATGACTTCTGCCTCAGGTTTAATTTTTATCACAGAACAATAGGAACAGTCATGCTTTTGACTGAAATGCCATTTAACAATTTGCAGTGGCATCTGTTCAGCTGACCATCAGGAATAACACCGATAATAATGTAACTTAGTGTTATACATTAGTTTGTAAATATCGAAAGTTATACTTTAGCAGTGACAAATGCTTATGTAACTTAACATTATACAGTACACCTCCAAAACATTGTGTGCATTATATGTTTATAGGGCCATATTCACTTATAACTTAGTGCTATATATTACAGTCACTTAACACTGTGTGTAATAAATTGTCACATTTTAATGTTACCTTAGTGATGTATACTACAGCCCCAGTGAGTGCACGTGATGCAATAATGGTGTCACATCTTCATGTGTCTTAGTGCTAATACAATGCAGTCAGTAAACACTGTTGCACATTGGTAGTCATACGAGCCTGTAACCTTACTGTTGTACATTACAGCCTTAATCATTTTGTGTGTGTGTGTGTGTGTGTGTGTGTGTGTGTGTGTGTGTGTGTGTGTGTGTGTGTGTGTGTGTGTGTGTGCATATGATATTTTTAACTCATATCCCCATGCACCTTAGTGCCATACATTTGCATCTCTAATCATTGTGTGTTAAGAATGTGTCATATCCATGTCACTCATTGCTGTATATTACTCTCACTAATTATTGTGTTATACATTAACAATGTCATATGCTCACATAAATTTTTGTTAAATAATTTTCTTTTTAGTATGTAATGAATATGCAGCTAAAAATGAATGAGTTGTTGCAAATGCTAAAAGTCTCTGAAGGGGAGCAGTTGGAGCCTTGTGACTATTCAAAGGAAGGGGAGAGGTAAGGTGATCGACATTTTGATTATTTTCTACACTGATAACAGATATGATTACTAGTATGCTGACTTTAATTTTCTTCACCCCTGTTAGATTTTAGGATTATTTTTCTTCGCTATATGAAGTTAATGATGCCATAGGCTTTTTAGGGAAATCTTTATAATTGTAACACACAATATGCAATAGGCTGATAACACAAGGAGATCATCTAACAGTGATAGTGTCTGTAATAAACACAGTATATCTTCTTCCTCAATTCTTTGCACCACCATCTTAGTTTACAAATTGTCAATAAACTGCTGGGTACAGGTTTGTATAATTGTATATACTTTGTTAATTGCACCGATAATTCTCAGTGACAAACTCTCAGTTTCACAGGCTTGTTGCCTTCTGGGTCGATTCATAGAAAAAATCATAAAAAAGGACTATAAAAAGCATTCCTTAACAGAAGAAAATGTATCCTTCCTCCACGACATTCTATCTGCAATACAGCATTAACTGGACCTCAATATTCATCAGTATTTACACGCATTGTGATATCAGTAAGTGATATCAATACCACAGTCCTAATAGCTTCATAAGGGCAAGTTATTAACTCTTGCTAATGTTGAAGATGGTCTTAATTATCAACAACCTCTTTCTGTAACTTGCATAGCATTTCAGTCATGCAAGTAGCTTTGTAAATGCTGCTGTTAGTCACTCTAAGTATACTTTCACTAACTAGTTATAATTTTAGTAGGAAAATGTCAATCTGGCAACACCCATTTAAGTTAGTGCTAACTGAGCAAAGAAATTTTTTGGGGACTACTTTTGCTGATAGTGAAGTTTTAATTTTTTGTCCATTGCTGTGTGACCTCAGAGAAGATATATTTACATTTGGGGGTGTGGGGAATAATTAAACTAAGTTTGAGCATGGATATTTTAAGTTTGTGCAACAGCTTCTCTGGCTTTATCACTCACACTTCTACTCTTTCATCATCACAGATGTAGATGTTAATAATGAGGTATTTGGATATTTAGATAGAACTAGAATACCTCCTGGCGTTGATGTAGATTTGGAGGCAAATTAAATTTTCCTGTAGCTCCCTCCTGGAAGATTTTCTTATACCACAAATCTTAAAAAAGAACATTTTAATACTCGACAAGCCTGTTTCCTTCTCAAAAACAAATGTATCACTGATGAGTTTACCAGAGCCTAAACAGTAGTAGTCCTTCCTGTTCTTGACTCCTTCCAACTAACCTTCTCATAGCTTTTTTGAATCTAGATTCTCAGCCACCTACCTTAAGGAAGCCCAATACACTTTACAGAGTTCAGAAGTAAGACACATTTCTGCATGAAAACAAGCTTTTATAGACCTAGTTGATGCTAAGTGGTCAAACAAACAAATTGTCTACTCTAAATACTATTCCTAATGAAAGAGCAGATCTTTAGAAAGGTATGAGAACACAATGTCTCATATCTCATCTACAATTTAAAATCTCACTGAAAACATACGTGTGAATAAAACAGTCCTACATTTCTAACACCCCATTACTAACCCCCCATATTATTTTGATTTTATTCTGCCTTTTAAAATCCCAGTGAGATTATACCTATCAACAAAACAGTCCTGGCCTTGTATCAACACCATTACTAAGTTTCATCCTTATTCAGCTAATCAAATAACAATCATACAATCCCCACACTTTTTCTCCTGTTTACAGGCCTCAACTGAATAGCTGCTTAGATAAAATATGCATGTGCCTCATCTGCTGTCTGAATATAAAGATATCAATGTAACTTTATACGTAAACTGTAAATACAAGATGTTCTCTAGATATGTACCAAATTAGTATGCTGTAAATACTATACGGTGTACTTAACACAATGAGCACCTGTTAAATTGAATCTCTGTTATTATATCGAAAACACAAAACAGCGAAACCGAGTTCCACAAGCACACTTTAGCGAATGTACACATTATCGAAACATGAGTTAACTGAACCACAAAACATCAAAAACAAACACAGCGAATGTAGAAGAAACACCCTTAGTGCTACTGCACTGTCGTGGAAGTGAAAATATAACAAAATAAGTAAAAAAAAAAAAAAAAAAAAACACACTACACAGTGCACTTTCATGAAAGAAAAAAAACATGCCATTTGCATGTAGCCTTAGTTGTACATCAATGTATACTGTTGACGTGCAACTAGGGAAATTCTTGTAGTACTGTGGGGATAAGGAAATATTCCCTTTTCCCCACTGTAGTGCAATCTCAGAGTGAGAATATTAAAGTATTGGCAGAAAAAAAGACAGAAAATCCACCCAAGAATGGCCAATCAACGAACTCCACAAGTGTTCCAATTAAAATGTAGTCCTTTAATACGAATAAAGCTTCGACTTGAAAATAAAATAAAAAGCTCAAGATATCCAATAAGTGCTTTTGACTGTTGTCTTCCTCAGATTGTATAAGACACTAGGGACTTCCATTTCCTTTTATATATGAAATTCTATACTGTTTGACCAATCACCATTGATGAAAACTTGGCAACATCCAATCCTATCTTATCTCAAGGTTAATTTGCATATAATCAAATCTATGCTTCTGTTTCCCGCCTTTATTAAGTATGTAAATTAGATGTTCCAGTCCTTCATTTTGATTGGATGTATATTGTGTTATTGATGATAATGTGAGCAAAGTGAGTATTACTCTTTCATTTTCCTTTAATTCTCAAGACCAATAACAGGTGGCGCTGTTCTAAATGATGTAGTATCCAAAGTAAATAGAAGCATTCATAAACACTCCAAATATTAAATTTTCGAAGAGATTTGTGAATATAACTTTCTATTCATTACAATGCTATGCAGGTATGGTGGATCTTTACCTGCATAATCAAAATAATGCCACTTGAAATTATGGAATTACAATAAGTATCCTTCAACTAAATTGTATCACATTTTGAAAAATACAACCAATGCCTGCTTCAGATGTTGTCTCTAAAATACCAAAGTCTTGCCAAAAACAGGAAAGCGTGTGGATAGAACAGCAACGCTAACTGTTCACTTTCCAATCTCTTTCAAGCAAAGGCAACATCCAATCCTATCTTATCTCAAGATTAATTTGTATGTAATCAAGTCTATGCTTCTGTTTCCCACCTTTATTGAGTATGTAAATTAGATGTTCCAGTCTTTTATTTTGATTGAATGTATATTGTGTTATTGATGGTAATGTGAGCAAAGTGAGTATTACTCTTCCATTTTCCTTTAATTCTCAAGACCAATAACAGGTGGCACTGTTCTAAATAATGTAGTAACCATATGTAAATAGAAGCATTCATAAACACTACAAGTATTAAATCTTCGAAGAAATTTGTGAATATAACTTTCTATTTATTACAATGCTATGCAGGTATGATGGATCTTTACCTGCATAATCAAAATAATGCCACTTAAAATTATGGAATTACAATAAGTATCCTTCAGCTGAATTATATCACATTTCGAAAAATACAACCAATGCCTGCTTCAGATGTTATCTCTAAAATACCAAGGTCTTGCCAAAACAGGAAAGCAAATGAGGGAAATTACTTTCCTTTTTTTTCATAAATATTTTAGTTCTTTCAACTAACCGCAGAGACTTTGATTTTGTCACTGAAAGTGACTTCAACATGTATTAAACCATTGGTAGCGTGATCTTATTTTTCATTCAATCATTAATGTAAGAGTTCATTCCTTTTACTAATAAAAAATATATAAAATGTGAGGAAAATTATGTTGTTCGATAAGCAAGCAGTATAATATCCTTTAACAATGGCTAGAATACATTTGGCCTTAATCAGGTGAAATTCACTTGTTGTTACTATCATCAGTCAAAATTCAAGTTACAGGCTTGTCATATAGATGGCGCAATAGTTTTGTTGTTATATAATTCTTCTGTTCTTAAATATGAAAATAACTATCATCATTATATTCTCTTCATTCCTTAATATAAGGATGTATTCCTTTTATTAATAAAGATATGAAGAAAATGATGTTGGCCAATAAGCGGGCAATAAAATGTCCTTTGACAAAAGCTGAAAAATGACTTTGGTCTCAGTCAGATAATGCTCACATAGTATTATCTTTGTCAGTTGACTTTAAAGTTGTGAATTTGTAGATGGCACAGTGGATTAACTACACTTTACATCTTCTGTTCTTTAAAACAGGTTTAAGGGGGACTATACTATTTAAACCAGGGGGTTGATCTGTCCTCAGGTTAATAATCCATTTTGTTTCTTTCAGCTCTGTCAAAGTCTCAATGTCCCTTTATGGGACCAGAGAAAGCTCTATCAATGACTTTAAATAGAAACTTGTGATTTTTATTAATAACAACATGTTGTGCCAACGCATTATGTATGTCCTTGTTCATAATATCCAATTGATGTCTCTGTACCCTTCTTTTGAAGCATTGGTTAGTTTTTCCTATATAGAAAGATGTACAAACCTCACAGGTAGCTAAATATACAACATCCGAGGTTTTACATGTTGCTTTGATGTTAAAAATATAGTCTTTCCCTGTAACTGGATGTGTAAAGTGGTTGCTGTCGTCTATCACACAACAGATATTACAATTCCCACATTTTATTGTGCCTTTCCGTCCTATTATTGTATTTGGTGTCTGGATGTTAGTACATAATAATCTTTTCATATTTTTCTTGTTTTTGAAACATAATCTAGGTCTCTCTCCAACTATTGCTTTTAGATGTGGATCTTGTGTAAGCACTGGCCAAAATTGATTAATTATCTTAGTAATCTGAGCATTATCTGAACTATATGTTAATGATAGTCTCACAAAGGTATCATTTGATTCAACATAATTTTGTCTTATGTTCCCATTCGATTGTAGGTCTTTCTCCACATAGCCACGAGCCTTCAAGTTGTTACGCAAGAAGTTTATTCTATAATTCTATTTTCTTCACGATTGCAACGTTTGTGAATCCTATTTGTTTCATTCTTCATGATGTTCTTGGTTACATGTCTCAGATGCATGC
Organism: Protopterus annectens; assembly: GCF_019279795.1. NCBI lineage: Eukaryota > Metazoa > Chordata > Ceratodontiformes > Protopteridae > Protopterus > Protopterus annectens. Next base: position 398,389,698 of record NC_056730.1, on the reverse strand, counting down.
TGCTTCTATGTAAGTAATGATTTCTCCAAGTATTCTTTCTGTATAAATCAAAATTCAGGAAACCTTGATCACTCAAACTGATACTAACATCTAGGAGATTGATGTTAGATCTAGAATATTCAGAAGTGAATGTAAGATACGAAGTAGTTTGATCCAAGTATGTATGAAATCTTGTAAACTGTTCTCCATCTCCTTTGCATAGGATAAACAAATTGTCTACAAATCGACCGTAGAATAAAATATGTTTTTTCCATGGATTATTCCTACTAAGGACAAACTGTTGTTCCCAATCTACTAGAACTAGATTGGAATAACTATTTGCACAGGGGGTGCCCATCGCAATCCCCCATTTTTGTAAATAACAGCTATTACCATACGTGAAGTAGTTGTTCTCCAATATTAGTTCCAGCATATCACAAATAGTTCTGGTTTCACTGGCTGAGATCTTACTGATCAGTACTTGTTTCACTGTCTCAATACCTATGTCATTTGGAATACTAGTGAAAAGACTGTTTATATCTAGAGTTGTCAGTAATAAGTCTTCTTTATCAACTACATCATTCATAACACCATTCAATTTTTCCAGAAAATTGTCAGTATCCCTTAGCACAGAAGTGAAGGAGCTTAAGATCTGTTTCAATTCCTTCTCTACATATAGGGATAAGTTTTCAGTAGCCCATCCCTGCCCTGAGATAATTGGACGTGGGGAGGGTCTGTTAAATTCTTATGTATTTTTGGCAGACCATTAATGATTGGAATAGTTGGTTTAGGAATAACTAAGAACTCATATAAGTCCATTTCTATTTGTCTATGTAATACCATATCTTGTAAATATGAATTGATACTGTTAATTGCTTTAGTTATTACAAAATGAGAAACTTCAGTATAGGTTGTGGAATCCTGTAACATCATAAAGCTTTTTATTTTTTATTTTATTTTCAAGTCGAAGTTTTATTCGTATTAAAGGACTACATTTTAATTGGAACACTTGTGGATTTCGTTGATTAGCCATCCTTGGGTGGATTTTCTGTCTTTTTTCTGCCAATATTGACTGTTGTTGTGACAGACCACCTTTAGAGTTTGGGAGTTATTTATTTATTTATTTGCAAGAATATTAAAGTAGGGGGTGTGGGGTGCAGGGGGGCTTGCCCCCCTGCATAACACTATGTAGTGTGTTTTTTTTTTAATTTATTTTGTTATATTTTCACTTCTGTGAAAGTGCAGTAGCACTGAGGGTGTTTCTTCTACATTCGTTACATTTGTTTTCAATGTTTTGTGGTTCAGTTAACTCATATTTCGATAATGTGTACATTCTCTAAATTGTGCTTGTGGAACTCGGTTTAGCTGTTTTGTGTTTTCGATATAATGACAGAGACCCGTTAAATTATATATACCTCTGCACCACATTTTTGTTATCTCACGCCAATTGCCTGTTGAGAGTTTAAGTACAGTCTTGTTTATATTAGAGAGTATGGGGGATGCGTACAGAAGTGTTGAGAGAAGGTGAGAGTGAGCTATGGCAGTTTTAGCTGGAGGGGTTAGGAAGGCTTTTATTCTGTAAAGAGACCCTAGTTTTTTATTGATGGTTTTGATCGATTGGTTTACATGTAGGTCGAATATTAGATTGTTATCTATGATGACACCTAGTAGTTTTGTAGAGGTTTTGTAGAGGGGACACCTAGTAGTTTTGTAGAGGGGTCAGTTGCTGTGTTGTTCCTTTCTTGGATAAAGGGAGGCTTCTTTGTTCACCAGTGGTAGTGGGGAGCTTGGAGCAGCCTATCTATCCCTGGAGGAGTGTTCCCAGCACAAGAATCTGGTAGTCTATTGGCTGTTTTGGGCCAATTTCTAACTCTTTCAAGTCCTCCTGTATAAAACCCGCTTTAGCGCAGCTTTGCGCGATTTTGCTTAATTGGGTTTAAACCATTCTTGGCTCCACAAAGCCTGCTCTTCACTTTTTCCCTTAGAACTGATCTAGTTCTCATAATAAACATCCTATTCCCACTCTAAAGCCTGGCACTTGCTCACTAAAGCAATTATATGTCAGCACTAAAAAATTAAAAGCACTACATCCTCACAAACTTCCCTTGAGTACTTTGTTCCCCATTGGCCCTTTTTTTCAATTATAAAGGAATTCCCAATACTATTCTAGTATGTCCAAAGGTCAGTTGTCAATCTCCTCTTTGGTCCAGCTGGTGAATCTGGGAATCTTGAGGCAATGTTACAACTGCCTCATGTACACAGACAACCCTCTCCTCCTCCCAACAAATTCCAACACATGTGAGAGATGCAACCATATAGCCAAACTGGAGGCTAAGCTCTCTCAACTCAGTACTGGCGTAACCAGTCAGGAGGAGAAGGAAACCACACTCATTACAATTCCAGTCTCACATAGACCTACCACGACAGCAAACCAAACACATAAACACACAAAAACATACTCGGAGGCTCTAAATAAAAATCTGCCTAAGCAGCAGAGACCTCCAAAGCAGACACCCAAGCAACCACTACCCCAAAGCAAAACACGTGCAACACATAGCTCACAAAGCCAGTGTGCCGAACAGTCACAGCCCTTAAAGCTAAACAACACACCTGATACACTTGTAATAGGTGACTATCGTCAGGCACACTGACGTCCCGCTCACCAGGCTGAACAAGGAGAAGGTCAGGGTGAGCTGCCTGTCGGGCACTAGGATCCACCACATAACACAAACACTCAGGTCACTCCAAGGCAAGTACAAATATGACTCAGGCATTGTCCATGCTGGTGTGAATGACCTGAGACGACTCTCCCTGGACTACATGAAAAGAGACATAGAGGAGCTGTCTGAGCATGTAGCCCAGGCCCGGTATGGCCCTGACCTTGAGCAGCATCTTACCTTCACCAAGAATGATGCCACAATATGAAGACAAGATGATCAATTTCAACAATTGGCTTAAGTATTGGTGTCATTCAAAGGGATCCAATGCCTGTCAGCCTGGGATGACATGCTCGACTCAGCCACGATGTCGCTAGGGACGGCTTGCACCTGTCACCCCTGGCTTTTGGATATTGGCAAAGGCTCTTACACCCCCATAGTGCCTTTTTTAGGCAAGGCTCAAAAGACAAACCCACCTCCATAGGTATCACAAGGGATAAGAAACTAAGAGTAATGCTACTCAACGCCAGAAGTCTAAACCACAAGATGCACGCACTCGAAACTCTCCTTAGCATGGAGAACATCAATATCTGTGCAGTAAAAGAAACCTGGTTCAAGGCTCCCGAGAGCACCCCAGCACTACCAGGTTATACCTCATACCATGTTTTTCGGCCTCAAAACTTGGACTGAACCACAAAAGGAGGGAGAGTATCAATATTCATCAAAGATACCCACACCTCCAGGTTGGTGGCACAGCACGAAGCATCAGAGACTATCCATATGCAACTAACAGTGGGTAAAACTGCCTTCCAGTTTATAGCCTGCTACAGACCACCCTCCCACACCCAGGAACCCGGCTTTGGAAAAAAAAAAAAGAAAAAAAAAAAAAAAAAAAGGTTTTTTTTCCCCAAAAAGGTTTAAAAAAAAAAAAAAAAAAAGGGGGGGGGGGGGGCCCCTTTCCCCCCCTTTTTTGTTCGGCCCCCCCCCCCACAAAAAGGAAAAAAAAAAAAAATTTTCCCAACCCCATTTTAAAAAACCCCAAACCCAAGAAACCAAAAAGGTCACCCCCAAAAGGGAAAAAAAAAAAAAAAGGGGGGTTTTACAAAATTTTGGGGGCCCCCCCCTAAAAAATTTTTTTTAAATTGTCCAAAAAAAAAAAAAAAAAAAAAAAAAAAAAAAAAAAAAAAAAAAAAAAAAAAAAAAAAAAAAAAAAAAAAAAAAAAAAAAAAAAAAAAAAAAAAAAAAAAAAAAAAAAAAAAAAAAAAAAAAAAAAAAAAAAAAAAAAAAAAAAAAAAAAAAAAAAAAAAAAAAAAAAAAAAAAAAAAAAAAAAAAAAAAAAAAAAAAAAAAAAAAAAAAAAAAAAAAAAAAAAAAAAAAAAAAAAAAAAAAAAAAAAAAAAAAAAAAAAAAAAAAAAAAAAAAAAAAAAAAAAAAAAAAAAAAAAAAAAAAAAAAAAAAAAAAAAAAAAAAAAAAAAAAAAAAAAAAAAAAAAAAAAAAAAAAAAAAAAAAAAAAAAAAAAAAAAAAAAAAAAAAAAAAAAAAAAAAAAAAAAAAAAAAAAAAAAAAAAAAAAAAAAAAAAAAAAAAAAAAAAAAAAAAAAAAAAAAAAAAAAAAAAAAAAAAAAAAAAAAAAAAAAAAAAAAAAAAAAAAAAAAAAAAAAAAAAAAAAAAAAAAAAAAAAAAAAAAAAAAAAAAAAAAAAAAAAAAAAAAAAAAAAAAAAAAAAAAAAAAAAAAAAAAAAAAAAAAAAAAAAAAAAAAAAAAAAAAAAAAAAAAAAAAAAAAAAAAAAAAAAAAAAAAAAAAAAAAAAAAAAAAAAAAAAAAAAAAAAAAAAAAAAAAAAAAAAAAAAAAAAAAAAAAAAAAAAAAAAAAAAAAAAAAAAAAAAAAAAAAAAAAAAAAAAAAAAAAAAAAAAAAAAAAAAAAAAAAAAAAAAAAAAAAAAAAAAAAAAAAAAAAAAAAAAAAAAAAAAAAAAAAAAAAAAAAAAAAAAAAAAAAAAAAAAAAAAAAAAAAAAAAAAAAAAAAAAAAAAAAAAAAAAAAAAAAAAAAAAAAAAAAAAAAAAAAAAAAAAAAAAAAAAAAAAAAAAAAAAAAAAAAAAAAAAAAAAAAAAAAAAAAAAAAAAAAAAAAAAAAAAAAAAAAAAAAAAAAAAAAAAAAAAAAAAAAAAAAAAAAAAAAAAAAAAAAAAAAAAAAAAAAAAAAAAAAAAAAAAAAAAAAAAAAAAAAAAAAAAAAAAAAAAAAAAAAAAAAAAAAAAAAAAAAAAAAAAAAAAAAAAAAAAAAAAAAAAAAAAAAAAAAAAAAAAAAAAAAAAAAAAAAAAAAAAAAAAATTTTTTTTTTTTTTTTTTTTTTTTTTTTTTTTTTTTTTTTTTTTTTTTTTTTTTTTTTTTTTTTTTTTTTTTTTTTTTTTTTTTTTTTTTTTTTTTTTTTTTTTTTTTTTTTTTTTTTTTTTTTTTTTTTTTTTTTTTTTTTTTTTTTTTTTTTTTTTTTTTTTTTTTTTTTTTTTTTTTTTTTTTTTTTTTTTTTTTTTTTTTTTTTTTTTTTTTTTTTTTTTTTTTTTTTTTTTTTTTTTTTTTTTTTTTTTTTTTTTTTTTTTTTTTTTTTTTTTTTTTTTTTTTTTTTTTTTTTTTTTTTTTTTTTTTTTTTTTTTTTTTTTTTTTTTTTTTTTTTTTTTTTTTTTTTTTTTTTTTTTTTTTTTTTTTTTTTTTTTTTTTTTTTTTTTTTTTTTTTTTTTTTTTTTTTTTTTTTTTTTTTTTTTTTTTTTTTTTTTTTTTTTTTTTTTTTTTTTTTTTTTTTTTTTTTTTTTTTTTTTTTTTTTTTTTTTTTTTTTTTTTTTTTTTTTTTTTTTTTTTTTTTTTTTTTTTTTTTTTTTTTTTTTTTTTTTTTTTTTTTTTTTTTTTTTTTTTTTTTTTTTTTTTTTTTTTTTTTTTTTTTTTTTTTTTTTTTTTTTTTTTTTTTTTTTTTTTTTTTTTTTTTTTTTTTTTTTTTTTTTTTTTTTTTTTTTTTTTTTTTTTTTTTTTTTTTTTTTTTTTTTTTTTTTTTTTTTTTTTTTTTTTTTTTTTTTTTTTTTTTTTTTTTTTTTTTTTTTTTTTTTTTTTTTTTTTTTTTTTTTTTTTTTTTTTTTTTTTTTTTTTTTTTTTTTTTTTTTTTTTTTTTTTTTTTATTTTTTTTTTTTTTTTTTTTTTTTTTTTTTTGCTTTAATGACGGAAGCACTGATTCAGGAAAGGAATGAATTGCAGTACAAAAAAGTGACTTGATTTTCCGACTGACATCATTTCAGAAAGAAAAAGAAGACATGAATACACGACTCCTTACACTCTCAAAAGAAAATCAAGATTTGATTAATGAAACAAGAAACTTGCAATACCATATTAATGACCTGTTCCTAGCACTGGAAAAAGTAAAGAAAGAGAAGGAAAAAAATAGTTTATATTTGCAGAAAACTGTTCATGAAAAACAAAATTGTATCAATAAAAGGGATAAGCTGCAACATGGTAACAATGTGTTACTGTTAACAGTGGAAACACTTAAAGAAAGAATTGCAGACCTGGAAAGACAGCTCCAGACAGATGTCAGTGATGAACAAACAATAAGTGTGGAAAATAATGACATGCAAAGAAATGACAGTGAGCTCCAGATTGGCGACCTGCTCCTATTACTGCAAAAAGTAGCTAAAGAAAAGGAAGAAATAAACTTATGTTTACAGAGAACTGATGAAAAACAATATATTATCAGTGAGAAGGATAAGCTGCAACATGCCAACAGTGTGCTACTGTTAACAGTGGAAACACTTAAAGAAAGAATTGCAGACCTGGAAAGACAGCTCCAGACAGATGTCAGTGATGAACAAACAACGCATGTGGAAAACAATGACACGCAAAGCAAAGACAGCGAGTTCCTGCTTACACTGAAATCACTCATAAAAGATGAAGAAGTCAACTACAGATCTGCTTACATTAAGTAATGAAGTACACAGTTTGGTTAATGACGTAAATGACTTACAGTCCAATAACAATGACATGCTCCTGTACTTAGAAACATTAGTAAAAGAAATGAAAGACATTAACAAAGGTTTATAGACAACTGTTGATGAAAACCAAGACATAAGCATTGAAACTGATAACTTGCAAGATACTAACACTGAATTGCTATTAACCTTGGAAGCATTTAAAGCAGAAAACATTGAGCTGAGAAGACAGCTGCAGAAATACCTCTCAAGTGAACCTCATTACGAGGAATGTACCTCATTTGGGGTCTTAAAAATTTAATGTTCCTCGAAATTCCTCAAAGTTCCACATTGAAAGAGTATGTCACACATTTAGTGTTAGGAATTTTTTTAAGTGAAATCCATGGTAAATTGAAATTAATCATATTAATTCATTACAGGATATTCTTTATAAGTAAAACCAGCATATTTTAACCATCCTATGACCTTCCTAGTTGAAGTTCTTGGTAAGCCATTAGTATGTGTTCCACATTTTGCCCATTTGGTCCACATTATGAAGGCGAGTGTTCCTCATTTTGGTGATGGAAGGTTGAGAGCTATGGAGAAAGATCCAAAAGAACCACCACCACATGTGGAAAGGAATGATCTGCAGTGCAAAAACAATGAACTGGTGTTAGCACTGAAGAGATTTCAGAAAATCAGTGAAGTCACGCACACAAACCTACTTAGAGTTACTGAAGAAAAACAGAACATGATTAATGAAAGAAGTGAACTGCAAACCAATGCCAATGAGTTGCTCCTAGCACTGGATAGAGTGACAAAATAAAAGGAAAAAATGAACATGCATTTGCAGGCCACTGCTGATGAAAAACAAAATCTAATCATGGAAAGGGCTAACTTACAACACACTAACAGTGACCTACTGTTAACACTGGAAACATACAAACGAGAAAAAACAGAAATGGAAAAGCAGTTGCAGATGGTTGTCACACTGAAATTACTACAGAAAGATAAAGAAGATATGAATACAGATCTGCTTACAATTATTAATGAAAATCAGAACTTGGTCAGTAAAATTAATGAGCTGCAAAACTGTATCAGTGACCTGTTACTAGAATTAAAAACAGTAACAGAAGAAAAGGAAGAAAACAATATGCATTTGCAGACAACTGTTAAGGAAAAACAAAACATCACCACTGAAAGAGACAACCTGTTGCACAATAATCATAAACTGCTGATAACACTGGAAACACTTAAAAGACAAAATGCAGAACAGGAAAGACGCCAGCAGATAGTTCTCTGTGACAAACATACATTAACTGAAGGAAACAATGACTTACAATCCAAAAACAGAGAGCTGCTTTTAATTCTAAATAAATTACAGAAAGAAAAAGATATGAAGATGCATCTGCTCAAAGTAAATGATGAAAAACAAAATCTCATTAAAGAAAAGAATGAGTTGCAAAACAATATCAGTGGCCTGCAACTGATGTTAGAATCTATAAGAAATGAAAAGGAGGATATCGGCAAGCATTTATAGACCATTGTTCATGAAAAACAAAACATGCTTGCTGAAAGAGAGAGCTTGCAACAAACTAACATTGAACAACTAGCAAGAGCAGAAATATTTAATAGAGAAAAAGCAGAGAAGGAAAGACAGTTGTAGATAGCTGTCAGTGAAAAACAGAGAATTTATAGAAAAGGGTGAGTTGTTATACGAAAACAGTAAGCTGCTCTTAGCATTGAAAGCATGTCAAAAAGAGAATGAAGACATGAACAATCATTTATGCATAATTGTTGGTGAAAAACAGAACTTGATCAGAGAAAGGAATATATGAAAAAGAATAACAATGATCTGATGCTAGCTCGGGAAACACTGACAACAGAAAATGAAGACGCTAACTGCCATCTGCAGACCATTTCTCAAGAAAAACAGCATTTGATTACTGAAATAGCCATCTTACGGAAGACTAATAAGCTCATTTTACTTTTTTTCCTTGTTCTGTGGTGCACTAAGGTCCCTGCAACATTTTCCTTCTAAATTTAATGCAGAATGACCTGAAACACTAAACTAAAGTATATTCAAAGAATGTCCAGTATGTCCAGTGTGATGATATGAGCAAGTGCCAGCATAGCCAGCTGGAGTTTTGTAAAGAATGATATATCCTTTGAATATCAAGCTGATTTATACAAGATGCTTGTGTTACAAATGTATTAGAACTGTATGTCATTTGTACATCAACCATATCTGTACAGATGCTTGTGCTGAAAATGAATTTGTGAGCTTTGCTTGTGTTAATTGTGTTAAAATGTATCAACAGTGCACCCTGCTGGAGTGAAAAGAAATGCACATGTATGATTGCAACTGAATTAAATGTACCAGCTAGCTTAATTTAAGAAAAATAAGGGAAATGTAAATGAGCTGTTAGACTATTAAACCTTCACCCCACAGTGCTGAATAGGGCTGGAGAAGCTACGTCTGGGGAAAAAATGTCATTCCTTAGCTCAATAAAAAGATAGGAAGCCCAAGGCACTGCTATAACTATTTAGATGTTTATTGTAGTCATCTATACTAAATTCCTGTCTCAGCCTCAAAGGGGGATACTGCAAAGAACTTAGAGTCAGGTGACCATATGAGGCCATTCTGCCACCCCTCCTGGAAGTTATATTTTAGATATTAAAAAGAAATTTCAGAGTACTGGCTATTCTGTTTGGAAGCCTGACTAGAAAGACTGCTACCCTATTTCATCTTGCATTGCCCAAGTAAGTTATTAGGGAACAGTAAATTCTCTTAGATTTGGTCAGGAATATAGTGAAGCTTAGTTTGGAGAGCATTTTTTGTTATTTGTATGAGTCTGTCCATCAATGTTAATTTCAATATTTTCTGTGATATGAACTCTGTGATTTACTGTAAATATATATTCAATATTTTCATGTTCTTTTACTATTTATAGTTAAATATATTTAAAACATTTATTCTGGCTGGTCCTTGTAGAAAGTATCTAACCTTTGGGAGTACTTATATTTATTGGGGACACAGCCTGGGCCACTCCAGAAGGCCTAAATGTCTTGGTCAACTACTGTCATTTGTATTAGTATTAATATTGCATCATATACCCCTTTGTAAGAGCAATGAATCTACCTTATAGTCTGGGGAAAGCTAGTAAAGTGGGTGATCTGTGACAGCCTTTCCCGTGTGTGTGTGTGTGTGTGTGTGTGTGTGTGTGTGTGCGTGCGTGCGTGCGTGCGTGCGTGCGTGTGTGTGTGTGTGTGTGTGTGTGTGTGTGTGTGTGTGAAAATTAAATCTTAAAGAGTGAGGGCATCATATTTACATATTTACTCTTGTGTTTATAATATATAATTAGGGTGTTGACATTTGCACAATCAGTTTTTATATGTATTTTTATATTTTTATATTTCTATAGTTTGATATTTATACTGTTTTGTGTTGACACATTCATGTGTAGTGTTTCATTAATCCAGGAAGTGATGTCATGTAAGACTTCCTATTTAAAACAGTTCATTTCCTTACTTTCCTTGTATCTGATGAAGTTCCTGCTTTAATTTTTGGAACAAAAGGGCTTATACCTACTTGTCTGTCTGAATAAAGAAAGCATCCTTGTACTAAATTGGATGTGTTGGCTTGATTTAAAGCACACATCAGATTATTTCAGGGCTGACTGTCTCTTATTGCCTGCATACTACCGGTGCAATGATTTTCTTAGAGGTTTGAATAAATATTGTTCCATTTATTGCTTATTAAGGTTGAGAGCACTTGATAGATAGGACACACAATCATTTTTATATATATTCTTTACACATGTAATGAGTGTTTATGTGAACATATTTATATTTTATCATTTTTATTTTTATTTTTCAATGTTTATATGCATGGAATGTTTTATCTGTTTATTTATTAGGATCAAAAAACTAATGAGTGTGGGTTGGATGGGATTAAGTAGTCCATTTTAAATTAATTATATCAAAAATTCCATCTTATTTGGAGAAGACTTAGAATTAATGGGTTGTTGACTCTGATTGGTTGGATTATTTTAGATGTTAATGGTTAAGGTGTTTGCCTTACAAACACAAGGTGCAGGGTTTGAGTCTCACAAGGGATAATTGGCTAGGCTTAAAATGGCTCGCAAGGGCAGTTAGCCTAGTACTAATCTATGAACCTATAAAGCTATGAACCTATTTAGTATTTAAGTGGATTTTGTTGTTAGTGTTGCCATGTGATGAAGTTCTTTTTCATTACACTTGGACAAAAGCACTAATTGTTTTGTTGAATTTGTAATAGATTTTTTTGTGGTTTCATGCTGGTTAGTTTCCTTTGATCGTTTTTGTTTTTTCCTAGTTTGTATTTGTATACTGTTTCATTTGAACCGTTTCTATCTGTCAGAACTTCCAACTTTACCCCTTCCAAGAATTCACTATCATAGTCTCTTTCTTTAAATTCTTTGATTATTTCATCCATCTGCTCAACACATATCTAATCACTGGCATTCAGTCTACTTACTTTTAGCAACTGACTTCTAGCTATACCTCTAAGTGTATGGGGGGCATGCATACTACTTCAATGTGTATACCAATTTGCTTGGACAGCTTTCTTCTATATAGATGCACTGATATTCTCATTTGACTTAATTAATTTCACATTTTATTTTATTTAGCATTTATTTACCAGGAAGGACTAACTTGGAATGAGCCAATTTTCAGCAGAGGCTTGGGGAGAAGCACTCCAGATGCATGTCTTTGGACCATGGGAGGAAACTGGAGCACCTGGAAGTAACCCACACAAATGCAGGGAGGACATGCAGACTCTGCACAAATGGCACCCCAGCTAAGAATTGAACCAGAGAACCTCTTTCTGTGAGGTGACAACACTACCACTGCACCACTGCGCTGTCCAGAAAGCAAATCTCAGTGGCAGAAAAGGTGGATTTAAATTTAAGAAAGGTAGTGTTACTACGCAAATAAAAAAGTCTTTAGTATTTTATATATAACTTTTTACTTTAACAAGATATTTACCAAGCACAGACTGCAGGTAAAGAGATAGGGGTTCAGTAATCCATCCCTCACCAGAATTGGTGGAGAGAATATGTATTCTAATGTCTCAACACAGAGAGAGAACAAAATTACTTAAGGTATACTACAATTTATAGTATGAGGATGAATAGAGTGAAAAATATCATATTAAAAAATGGGGCATTCCTGAGAGCATGCCAGAGCTTAAAGCCAATATTTGGTCAAAACCTAGCTTTGTATACAGGAATTTTCCTCCCCTTAGGAAGTGTTTATATTCTAAAGAGTTTTCTTGTAACGCAACTAAAATTAATCCTAAGATGAGTAAGTTTGGAACTTTTTCATGTTACAGTTGTGTGACCTTTAAATATATTATACCTAATGATAGATTTATACACACAAAAACAAATAAGAAATTTAGCTTCAGCTGTTGTGCCAGTTGTAATGCCATAAATATTGTTTACTTAGATATGTGCACTATTTGTTCTGCATTTTATGTAGGCAAAAAGCACACAAAAGCTTAAAGATCTTATAACTGAACTCAACTAGACACAAATTCCTAGAACTACGCAATAGAGTCAAAAAGCTAATAAAACAGGACAAATTCCAATACTACCAGTCTGCCCTAGACTCCTCTCAACACAGCCCCAAACAATTCTGGTCCTCCATAAACTTCATCCTCCACCCAGGTAAAGTCAGTACCCCTCCTCCTAACATCCCTCACTCCTCAGAAAATATTGCTACCTCATTCAACACACACTTCACACAAACCATACTATCACTAGCTAAACAACACAACCCCCCTCCCCTCCAACCCACACCTTCAACTAGTAATCTCCCCACTGCCTTCTCTTTTTCTCCTGTACTTACCTCCAACATAAAAAACTCTTAACTAAACTTAAGCCCACCAGATTAGCAGCAGACAACCTCCCAAATGAATACCTACAAATCGCAGCTGATGCTCTGGCCTACCCTATCAATTTAACGGAACATGTATTTTCTGGTGAAGAATTGAATTTATTAAAATATGGTTTCAATTTTGTTCCATATTATAAGGCTAATTATAGTAAAACAGTCATTGATGTTAAAAAATTTGTTAGAAATTTAAATTTAGCATATTTGATGCATGATGTACCCCAATCAAAAAAAGCATTAATAAAACCATCAAGTTTTGCACCTAGATTACAGCATACCATGGAAGTGTTTGAACAAATATGTATTGAGGATATCAAAAAAGTGTTGAAAAAAACTAAGAAAAATAATGATAATTTAAATAAAGAAGAAAGAATGGCTTTAGAACAGCTAATAGCTTTAAGAAGCACTATACGGTTCATGAAAAGTGATAAAGGGTCTAATATAGTGATTATGGAACAACAAGCATACCATTTAAGAAGCACTATACGGTTCATGAAAAGTGATAAAGGGTCTAATATAGTGATTATGGAACAACAAGCATACCAAAATAATATGGTGGAAATTTTAGACAATCAAGAGGAATATGAGAAAGTAAATCTGTTTGACATCTATAAAAGATTTAGATTCACTGAATCACATTTATATGAAGCACTCATGTCTGGTTATATTAGTTTAGAATTGTATGATTTCTGTTCTGTACAACATCCGAAAATAGGGGTGATTTTTGGAATCCCGAAAATCCATAAAGATTCCAAAAATCCCCCTTTCAGACCTGTGGTGTCGAGTCCCCATTCTAGTACGGAAGGCATTTCATTAATTATAGATGCTGTTTTAGGACCCATATTACATGAAACCTTATCCTATGTCAAAGACTCCTGGTATTTTTTAGAAAAAGTAAATAATTTTGCTAAAAATAACGTGTTTGATCCCAGAAAACATATTATTTTTACTTTGGATGTTACATCATTGTATACGTGTATCCCACATTATAAAGGAATTGAAGCTGTACGTAGTTATTTAATTAAGAAAAATTTACTTTCAAATGATATAATTTCAACCATTTGTAGTTTTTTAGAAATTGTATTGGAAAATAACTATTTCATTTTTGGCAAACAATATTACAGGCAAAGAAAGGGCATTGCCATGGGGTCATCTGCTGCCCCTTCATTTGCCAATATAGTCATGGCATGGTGGGAAATGGATATATTATCCATGATGGAAGAAAAATTTAACATTGTGTTTTATAAAAGATTTATTGATGATTTATTTTTTATAATAGAAGGAGATGAAATGGTAGTAAATAATTTCATAACACAGGTTAATAGTTGTTCAGACTTCTTAAAGTTTACTATAGGTTTTGACTGGATTTATATCATTGGTGCTATCTATATCTGTTTTTCTACATCGTTTTGCCACTCCATTAAGAACTGATTTATCTGGTGGAGTTCGTTTGTGTATTCATTCGTTATTTTATTGGTGTGGCATGGCGGAAGCAGTTGAGGAGTCTTTATTAAATATGTCCATACACCCGACGCCATCAGCTATGGGTGAGAATGTTAATACTATCTTGTTAACCACATTGATGGATATCCAGGCTTCGTTGAAAATTCTTATCACTAAATCTAACGGACATGGCAGCGGAGAGGACGTCGAGTCCAATGACATCATTTCATGAAGACGATACGGTGGTTGATCTGGGAAGTCCCACAACAGAAGGCAACGGACGAGGAGCAAGAAGAAAAGGTCTGCAATTTCCCGTCCGCGGCACAGCGGAGATATGCTGTGAACAGTTACTATATGGAAATGATAATCCGTTCCAGAATTTCAGTCATACAACAGGTGCTAATGGTTTTGGATCGATTTCAGCACAACGGGAACAGTTGCTGAGACTATTAAAAAGGTATAAATCGTTGCAACTTGAAAATTGTTATTTTTTGAAATGTATGGAACTTGGTATAGTTCCGAAAGGCTTACGGTTCTTCAAATGCCCTAATGGGGTTAATTTGGGGAATCCTATGTTTAAGACTTTGGTGACATTTTTCAACGAAGCCGGATTGAATTTCTTGAAACTTTTGAGTGATAATAATAAGCAAAAAATGGACTTATTAAGAACTGAAATTAATACGATTGAAAGTAATATAAGAAGCAAGTTAACTGTTGAAAATTTTGAAATATTGTTCAATGCTTTATCACGTGAAGTGAATATACATGCTACAGAAGTGTTTAATAGAAAACATTCTAAATTATTACGTGATATTGATGTATACAAGAATAAGACTGCTTATAATAATTTTGCACCTAGTATGAGAGGGAACAACTTCTCTGAGAAGAAAAATGGTAATAACTTAGTCAGAGATGGAAAGGTTAGTCAGCGCTCATTTAGTGAGGTAGTTGGCGCTACTAACTTGGAAGATAATGGGAATATGTTAAACACAGAGAATAGTAATGATGGAAGATATGTTAACACTATTGATAATGTAGCAAAGGTTAACTTTTCTAATGAGAATAATTCAAGTAATAGTAACAGTGGGGATGTAAGTAAACCACAAAGGATAGGTTTAAGTAGGCCTTCACCGGCCAGGGGACAACAAGGCACTAGTGTGAAACCAAAAACGGTGAATGAAGCTTTAATGGCTAAAAGAAATCAAGGTAATGAGTCGACAGTTCTCACAAGCCGCATTTTTTAGTCAAATTACTGGGGACGAAGCATGATGGGTGATATGGACTGTTTCAATGTTATCAATTTAACGGAACATGTTTTTTCCGGTGAAGAATTGAATTTATTAAAATATGGTTTCAATTTTGTTCCATATTATAAGGCAAATTATAGTAATACAGTCATTGATGTTAAGAAATTTGTTAGAAATCTAAATTTAGCATATTTGATGCATGATGTACCCCAATCAAAAAAAGCATTAATAAAACCATCAAGTTTTATACCTAGATTACAGCATACCATAGAAGTGTTTGAACAAATATGTATTGAGGATATCAAAAAAGTGTTGAATAAAACAAAGAAAAATAAAGATAATTTAAATAAAGAAGAAAGAATGGCTTTAGAACATCTAAAAACTTTAAAAAGCACTTTACGGTTCATGAAAAGTGATAAAGGGTCTAATATAGTGATTATGGAACAACAAGCACACTATAATAATATGATGGAAATTTTGGATAATCAAGAGGAATATGAGAAAGTAAATCTGTTTGATATCTATAAAAGATTTAGATTCATTGAATCACATTTATATGAAGCACTCATGTCTGGTTATATTAGTTTAGAATTGTATGATTTCTGTTCTGTACAACATTCGAAAATAGGGGTGATTTTTGGAATCCCGAAAATTCATAAAGATTCCAAAAATCCCCCTTTCAGACCTGTGGTGTCGAGTCCCCATTCTAGTACGGAAGGCATTTCATTAATTATAGATGCTGTTTTAGGACCCATATTACATGAAACCTTATCCTATGTCAAAGACTCCTGGTATTTTTTAGAAAAAGTAAATAATTTTGCTAAAAATAACGTGTTTGATCCCAGAAAACATATTATTTTTACTTTGGATGTTACATCATTGTATACGTGTATCCCACATTATAAAGGAATTGAAGCTGTACGTAGTTATTTAATTAAGAAAAATTTACTTTCAAATGATATAATTTCAACCATTTGTAGTTTTTTAGAAATTGTATTGGAAAATAACTATTTCATTTTTGGCAAACAATATTACAGGCAAAGAAAGGGCATTGCCATGGGGTCATCTGCTGCTCCTTCATTTGCCAATATAGTCATGGCATGGTGGGAAATGGATATATTATCCATGATGGAAGAAAAATTTAACATTGTGTTTTATAAAAGATTTATTGATGATTTATTTTTTATAATAGAAGGAGATGAAATGGTAGTAAATAATTTCATAACACAGGTTAATAGTTGTTCAGACTTCTTAAAGTTTACTATAGGTTTTGACTGGATTTATATCATTGGTGCTATCTATATCTGTTTTTCTACATCGTTTTGCCACTCCATTAAGAACTGATTTATCTGGTGGAGTTCGTTTGTGTATTTATCCATCTTGATTAACCGATCTCTGTCAGAAAGTTATGTTCCCACACTGTGGAAAGTATCACATATAATTCCCGTCCACAAAGGCGGACCCTCCACAGAACTAACCAATTACCGCCCCAAACAAAACTAAACTACTCATCTTCCAACCCACCAAACATACTCAAAACAGCTCTCACTTTAAAATCACAGCAAAAGACAACACCACTATATACCCAACTGAACACACCAAATTGCTAGGAGTGGAAATAGACAATAAACTAAAATTTGACATTCACATATCCTTGACCATAAAAAAGTCCACAAAAAACTAGGAGCGCTATATAGAAATAAGCAACTTATCACCAAAGCAGCAAAGATTTCAAAAGCAAATTCCTACCTTATCTCCTCCCTACTTTATGCCTGTCCAATATATACCAACCTAAGGCAATGTGATCTAAACAAGCTAGAGATCTGCTACAACAAAATCGCCAAATTCGCCACTGGGGCATCCTACCATAGTCACCACTGTCTCTCACTTGCTGTACTGGGCTGGCTTGAACTCCCTCACCTCCTTCAATGGTATCAACTCTCACTCGCCCACAAACTAGTAAATCATCCACTAAATGTCCCATCCCTCCAGAATCTACTCCAACCCTATTGCACCACCAGACCACTAAGATCCAGCAACAAAAATCACTTGCAGATCACTAAAGCCAATAACTTTGCTGGTGAAGCACTATTCTCTTGCACCATAGCCAAATTATGGAACTCCTTCCCACCCACAATTACCTCCATACCATCATGCACCCACTTCAAAACTTTGCTAAAAGTGCACCTAAAACATGTTGGCTATGCCCTTTCAACTCCCACTCTAATATCACCCACCCCATCCAACCACTACCTTTCTTTCCACTCCACTAACTACCTTGATTATAGCAAGCTCAGATGCTCATAAGCCAGTACTTATTATACAGCAGGAACTTCTTCTTGTAACATTTGTTAATGTCTGTTATGTACTTCACAGATAAAGAATCTAGTTGTCTACTGATGTACTATGTTCTTCATCTGTAAATATGTTGTAAGTAATTGCTATGTAAATTGTTAATCGCTATGTAATCCAATGTAACTACTGTATCTATTTTAACTGTGGAGCTTTTCTCCCCGGGCCTCTGCTGAAAATGGACCTACGTCCAGTCGGACACTCCTGGTCAACAAATATAAATAAATAAATAAATAAATAAATTGAACACACTTCTTAAATACAAAGGTGTGTTACAAACAACTCTTTAACTAAAATATGTTAGAAAAAGAGTATGAGGTGGAGACCTGAATAATAAATTAGAGTTCTCTAAATACAATTGGATTACATGGCTGCTAGCTGATTCTGAACAAGGAATTAATTCAAAAGTTAGTATAAAACCTATACTGAAAAGGAAACAATATTTTATGCTAGCAGTTTATTAGTATTTTATATGCAGTTTAAATTTATTTTTCACATGCATTTCGCTGCATGTAATTTTAAATATATATATATATATATATATATATATATATATATATATATATATATATATATGTTTTTATTTTTCATTTCTGTTTATATGTACTTGTTTGCCCATGTTTTGAATGCATTTATCTTTGCTTGTGATGAGTGTGCTAGCTCCTTAACAATTTTCTTGGCTGTGCCATGTGATCTTGTTAATTAACTATATATTGAAGTCATTGTGCTAAATGCAGTCTTTTATCACACTGAAGAAGGGTAGCCATACCTGAAAGCTTTATGAATACTGTGGAATATTAAAAGCTTCTACTTCACTGAGCATTTCCAGTGTCTGTATACATGTGTTGGATTTGTTCTGTATCCATTTGTATTCCAAGTGCATATCTCTCTCCAGTGTCAGTTGTGAGGATTCAGGCTCCTTGATTAATGGCCCAGTGTGGGTATGTCACATATTGGTGGCAGTGGTGGCCATCACATATTGGTGACAGTGTTTAGATATTGAATTTCTATAGCCTGTAAGCACTTGTCCTTAAAGAAGGCATTCATACTCTCAAGCAGCCTCAGAGTTCAGAATTCAGAGTTTAATGGTACAATAGCTTTATTTATTTACATTTTTTAGCTTAGTTAGTCAGGGTGAGCAGGCAAGGATGTCATCGGAGGAGTATACCACTACCACCAATGTGTGATGTCCCCATGCTGGAACAATAATCAAGGAGCCTGAATCCTCACCATTGAGACTGGAAAGGGATGTCCACTTGGAATACAAATGGATACACTCAGTATTTTCAAATGCAGACCTCTCTGCATCAAGTACAGTTTCCCTTAAGAGCACACAGGGAACACATTCAGCCTGGGGTCAGGATGTCTCTGTATCTGTCTCCCTCCAGGTCCCCAATAAGACTCACCACTGGAACAACTGTAGGGTTAGGTCCTCAGCCTAGTGTCCAAGCCAAGTCCTCCAGCACCCTGCCCCAAGTAGCTGACACTCTTTAAGATTTCATTTTCACACACACACACACACACACACACACACACACACACACACACACACACACACACACACACACACACACACACACACACACACACACATGGAAAGGCTGGCACAGATCACCCACTCTACTAGCTTTGCCCAGACTATAAGGTAGATACATTGCCACCAGTTAGTTAATATAAGGCTCTTACAAAGGGGTATATGATGCAATATTAATACTAATACAAATGACAGTAGTTGTACAAGACAGACTCTCTGGAGTGGCCCACACAGTGTCACCAAATAAATATAAGTGCTCTCAAAGGTTAGATACTTTCTACAAGGACCAGCCAGAATAAATGTTTAAATACATTTAATAAAAAATAACAACATAACATAACATGAAAATATTGAATCCATATTTATAGTAAACCCCTGAGTTCAAATCACAGAAAATATTGAAATTAACACTGATGGGCAGACTCATACAAATAATGAAATACTCTCTCTAAACTAAGCCTCACTATATTCCTGACTGAATATAAGAGAATTTACTGTTCCCTAATAATTTACTTGGGCAAGGCAAGATGAAGTATGTGAGCAGTCTTCTCAGTCAGGCTTCCAAAGAGAATACACAATACTCTGAGATCTTTCTTTCTAATATCTGAAATATAATTTCCAACAGGGCTGGCAGAATGACCTTATCTGGTCACCTAACTCTAAGTTCTTTGCAGTATTTTCTGTTGAAGCTGAGACAGGAATTTAGCATAGATGGCTACAGTACACATCTAAATGTTTATGGCAGTGCCTGTAGCTTCCCCTCCTTTTGCTGAGCTAATGAACAAAGACTTTTTCCCAAACCTAGCATCTCTGGTCCTATTCAGTAGTGTGGGGTGCAGTTTTAATGGTTTAACAACTCAGTTGCATTTCCCTTACTTTTCTTGAAGTAAGCTAGCTGGTACATTTAATTCAGCTGCAATAATAGGTTCATAGGTTCATAGATGTGTACTAGGTTAATGGCCCTGGAGCCTTTACAAGCCTAGCCCATAGAAGTGCCCCGGCATCGTACCACCCGACGTTAGTTCCCAGTGCTTCTATCAAGTACAGCCACTGGAGTGATCCCTGGGGTGAACTTTCTATTTCCCATCCACTCATCAAGATTTCTCTTGAAGAGGGCCAGTGAGGTGCTCTGCTTGACATGCATGGGAGTCTATTCCAGAGCATGGGCAGTCTCTGGGTTATGAACCTGTCCCTCCAGCATGTTCTGTTGATTGTGGTAATGAGGATGAGGGCTCTAGAGGGTGTGGTGTGGAGGGATTGGGATTTCTTTAGATACAGCATTTCTAACAAAGCTGGGTGAGACATGGCTTTGTAAGCCAAGCAGAGATCGCCTCTTAGTAGAGGACATGAGAAAGAGAATAGCTGGAGTTTTTTGAGTTTGTCCATGTAGAACATGTGTTTAAGGCCTAGGATCCTCTTTGTGAGGTACTTTTGTGGCCTTTCCAGCTGTTGCATATCTCTAGTGAGGCACATGCCAAATGGGGCATTATACTCGATGATTGGTCTAATGAGGGAAGAGTAGAGAGAGATGATGACCTCTTTCTTCCTGGATGCAAAACCCTTGGTAATAAGATGTGCCACATAGAATGAGTTTCTGATCACAGTGGCAATGTGGTGGTAGAAGGAGAGGTTGCTCTCAACTTGTGTCCCCAGATCTGTTATAATGCCTTCAGCGTTCAGTGTGCTCCCATTGATGTGGTAATTAGTGGGAACTGAGTTTTTCCCAAAGGGGATGATGACACTTTTTTGGCATTAAGCTTAAGGCCATGGTTTCAACACCAGTCACTGGTTTCAGTGAGGCCTTTCTGTAGGATGTCTACATCACTTGGGGAGTTGATAATGGCTCCCAGCTTGCAGTCATCTGAGAACTTGGTCAGCCAGAGTCCCTCTGTGTTGGCCTGGACTTCTGAAAAGTAGATGCCAAACAGGAGAAGACCAAGGACCAATCCCTGTGGGACTCCACTCATGACTGGTCTGCAGTCTGACTTGGAGTCTGCTACTTTCACACTGTGGGTTCTTTGAGCCAATTTGCAGCCCACCTAGTGATACAGGGGTTTATGCCTAGTTTGGTGAGTTAATCAATAATTCTTGAGTGGGGAATTGTATCAAAGGCCTTGGCCAGATTGAGGTAGGCTGTATGAACTGCCTTGCCCTCATCCACAGCTCTGGTGACTGATTCAAAGAAGTCAACCACGTTGAGCAGGCTTGATCTACCTTTCACAGAAACAAATTGCGTGGGATCTAGAGTTTGAGGATTCCCTATATCCTTGTTAAGTAGGTCCATGATGATGCGCTCCATAGCCTAACATTTCAGACTCATCAGGCTAATGGGGCAATAATTCCCAGGGTCTTTAGTCACTCCCCCTTTATGGAGAGGGATGACTGTAGCAGTGCACCATTCGGTAGGGACAAAGCCTGAGGTGAGGCTGTGATTGAACAGGGCACACATATGTGGTACCAGTTCACTTTGTAGTTCATGTAGAACACATCCAGGGATATTGTCAGGTTCCATGGAAGCTGTATTTTGGCCTTGAACAATGCAGCTTTAACTTGTGCTGCAGTAATGCTGGGTGCCTGACATTCCTCCAGTTTTGTGATTGGTCCTTTAGAGGTGTAGAGAGGGGTAATGTTGGCACTGAATCTGTCGGTCAGTATGTTGGCAATATCTGTTGGCTCGGTATAGGTGGTACCATTGTGCAGTAACTCAGAGCAAACCTGGGTATAGCCATGGATATTCTTGGTATAACTATAGAAGGCTTTGTGGTTGTTTTTAGTGTCTATGACAACTCTGCCTTCATAACTGGCTTTAGAGGTCTTGATGAGGGATATCAACTTTTTGTTGAGGCTAATATGGGAGTTTTTCCAGTCTTGAAACTTCACCTTTTTCTGCAACAGTTTCTTCCTTCTGTTGTAGAGTTTATTAATGGCAGGGGACCACCAGATTGGCTTCCTTTTTTTGGAGAAGAGCATCTTGGTTCTGTTGGGTATGGCTAGTTCCATGCATTTATGTATGTGTTCGTACAGTGCATAGGTGTATGATTCAGCAGTCCTGCATCTATTTTCCATTGACATGGGTTCCTTGAAGTTAGCCACCTCTGTTTTTGGGAGCCCAAAGTCAGCTTTGGAGAAGTTTTTCATGGTGGTTACCTTTGCGGGAGGTGTGGGTGAGATGTGGATTTCCATGGTGATTAGTTTGTGGTCGGATCTAACCAGGGAGGAATTGACTATTTGTGTAGAGCAACAGTTGTCCATGTTAGTAGTAACCAGGTCAAGGATGTTGCTTCCTCTAGTGAGGGTAAGAATGAACTAGTCCAGGGCATTGGAATTGCTGAATTCCAGGAAGCATTGGGCCATTTTATTGGTGCATGAGTAGATTTCCCAGTTGATGGAGGGGTAGTTGAAGTCACCTAGTATGAGAGTGTTGCTTAGGAACATGGAGTGAGAGTCTTGGGACATGGTTGGGGACCTATAGCAGGCTACAACCTGAATCACCGTCTTACCCAATGTTAGTTGTACCTGAAGTATCTCAGATGCGTTATGCTGGGCTACTAGTCTGGAGATGTGCATATCCTTTATAAATATGGAGACACCACTGCCTTTGGAGCTTCAGTCATTGTTCTGGGGCCGAAAGGTGTGGAATGAGTTATAGCCTGGTAGAGCAGGGGTGCTTTCTGCTGCTTTAAACCAAGTCTCTGTTACAGAATAAATGTCGATGTTCTCCATTTTGAGGAGTGCTTCAAGCAAGTGCATATTGAGATTTAGACTTCTAGCGTTGAGCAGCACGACCCTCAGATTACACTTATTTATAGCTGTTACAGTGGTAATTTGGTCTTTGGAACATCTCCTAAAAAAGGCACTATCAGGGTGGCAAAAGCCTCAGCCAGTATCCAGAAACCCAGGGGTGATAGATGCAGGCCATCTCTGGCAAAGCATTGAAGTCTGTCAATCATGTCACCCCAAGCAGTACATTTCTTTCACTTCCAGCAGGGTGCACTGTTGATACATTATAACACAATTAATACAAGCAAAGTTCACAAATACATTTTCAGCACAAGCATCTGTACAAATCAATTTGATATACAAATGACATACTGTTTTAATACATTTGTAACACAAGCATTTTGTATAAATCAGCTTGATATTGAAAGGACATATCATTCTTTACATAACTCCAGCTGGCTGTGCTGGCAGTTGCCCATATCATCGCATCCAGTACTGTAACATAATGTAAGCTGACTGACAGAATGAAATCCCACATCTGAAACCTCATACATATGTGAAGCAGAGAAACTAACCTCAAATCTATGTTTGAATGAAATGTAACCAATCGTGGCACAAACTTGTACAACTTTGCTACTGACATACTTCAGAAATTTGCTTAAAAAATAACAAAATAAATTCAGTAAACCCCACTGGGCACAAAGTATTACAAAGGGATAATGCACATGGTCATCCTGATGAAAAACAAGAGCATCTACACATGGAACTAAATCAAGTGATGGTGCCTTTTTTTAACTCTCCAACACTGACTGGTGGACTTGTATCTCACACATCTTAAATTAAAGCTACTATCTAAAAAGGAATAGCATTCCAGAAATATCAACATGCATAACATCTTATGGAAACAAAGGGATTGTGAAGTTCAATGGTGGGCTGTCACGGTCATCAATATACTGCCTCCATAATGACTCAGCCACCTAAAATTCCTAAATACTGTTTTGAGAAACATTATACAGTTTAAACATAGAACCAGTTAAATGATCTACCCTCCATGTCTAGACTGCATCATGTGACACCAGTATATTTCTTCAATCACATCATCTATTCACGATTTAAACACTTCCATTTATGAAGAAAGCACAAATCATCTGGAACACAGTATTCGAACATGCAATGAAATTGGAAACAAAGACATTTTCTGGTTCTCGTGCTGTTTGACTAAATATTCAAGTTGTTTGACTCTTACCAAAACACTAATCATTTGTAATGTCAATGAGAAAAAAACAAATAAAACATGATTTTTAAAACTTTTATTCTCTTATTTTCTGCTATAGCTTGCTTGTGGAAAGGAGGAATGGAGGATGAAGCATGATATACAACTGATTTGGATATTTGTGACCAAATGCAAATCTACCATAATAAAAACATGGCAATCAGCATTGTTAGAAATGTATCTAAACTTGCAATTATTTTTGAAGTCTGCAAAAAGCTGTGGAATGTATTCAAAGTGCACTTAACTGGAAATGTTTTGTCTCTCGTGATGTAGTATATATACAAAACTTCAAATCATAATCAGCTTTAGGCATCAGGGAATCCTAAAGTCACTGCAGGGCCCCTGGTCCTGGGGGGCCCCCAATCACAGCAACTTATCCAATCACAGCAACTTATCTTATAGTGATATCTTGTAAAATGTATGTTAAACCAACAAAAGCTAGTGCTGCAATCTTGTGCACTTAATAAACTAGGTGGGTAATAATAACTTTTATTTATACATCCTTTAAAACTTATAAATATCCCTAGTTACAGTCACAGTGTGTTGTCAAATAACAAGCTTCACAATTCCATTAAGTATTTTAACAATGAAATAGTGCTCCTGTCCTAGTTAAATCCTGCTGGTGGACATTCTTTTCACTAAAACTATCAACATAGCCAGAGCATGAACAAGGTAAGCATTAGAGATCAACAACCCAGAGTGACTGGTCTCAGTACATACCTTATATTATAAGAAGAACTGATGCTTCTGATTTTCAAGGATGGTATTCTCTTCCAGGGAATTTTATAAATATTGGCAGAACACCAGATACTACAACTTTCAACTTCTTTGCTCAACATTAACTTAAAACTGCAAGTTAAATGGGTAAGGAATAGTGGAAATCAGAAACTTCTATGGAAATGTATGCAAAGGTTCCAGAAAGTACCCAACTCCCAAACAGACAAGCTGTACACACTTATAAACATGTAACAATCTGAAGGAAGCCATGTTGTCCTAGTTCAACTTGCAGTAAAGAAGAAATACATATTAGTACAGATGGTTATTTTTTTTTTTGCTTTTTGGTTTGGAAAGAATTTTAATATTAAAGATTTTTTGGTGTTGCACAATTTCAAAGGTAGAAAACCAAAAAAGGTTTTTTTGCGATAATCGACAAGACAAAATTTTGTGGGTGAAATCAAAGCCCCCTTGTCGTGGTTAGGTTTTTGTTGTGTTTGGTTTTTGTTTTGTTTGATATGAAAAATTTTATAAAATAATAAATATTAAAATAAGAATAATTCAGGCCCCCTATTACAAATGTAATAATTAAGAAAAATTTTAAAACACAAAGTTTAAGAACAACCTCCAGTTTTTTTGCAAAAGAAGAAGGTTATTAAAAAAAAAGGAGGGAAATGGACTGTGGGGTCCATGTATGTGAAAAATTTTTTAAAAATTAAAACCTTTTTTTGTTTTTTTTTTTGTGGGGGGGGGTTTTTTTTTTTTTTTTTTGTTATTTTTTTTTTTGTATTTTTAAAAAACACCCCCCCCTTTTTAAAAAGAAAAATTTTTTTTTTAAAACAAAAAAAAATTTTGTTTAAATTTTAAAGTTTTTTTTCATTTTTTTGGGTTTTTTTTTTTTTTTGGAGATTTTTGGGGTCCCGGGCCCCCCCTTGGTAGAAATGGGGTGTTTGGTGGGGGTGTTTTCCCCCGGTGGGGTGTGTGGGTTTGGGTTGGTTGGGGGTTGGGGGGGGGGGATCTTTTTTTTTTGTGTTTTTTTTTTTTTTTTTAAGGTTTTTTTTTTTTTGTTTTTGTTTTTGGGTTTTTTTTTTTTTTTTTGGTTGTGCCCAAAAAAAAAAATTTTTTTTTTTTTCCATTCGGGGGTTTTTGAAATCTTTTTTTTTTTTTTTTTAAAAAAAGGGGGTTTTCGCTTTTTTTTTTTTTTTTTTTTTTTGTTTTGTTTTTTTTTTGTTTTTTTTTTTTTTTGGAAAAAAATTGAACTTCAAAAGAAAAAAACCAAAAATTTCCCAAAATTTTTTCAAGTATTGGTTTGAAAAAGGGGGGAATTTTTCAATTATTTAAAATTTTTTTTTTTAAATTTTAAAATTTTTTTAAAAAAAAATTTTTTTTTATTTTTTAAAATTTTTTTTTTTTTTTTTTTTTTTTTTTTTTGGTTTTGGGTTTTTTTTTTATTTTTTGTTTTTGGGGTTTTTGTCTAAAATTTTTTTGTTTTTATTTAAAACAAAAAAAAAAAAAATGAAAAAATTTCATAATGTTGAATTTCATAACATTGAGACCAAAACATCTAAATCCCAAAACACTGAAAACCCAAAACATTGAAAACTCAGAACATTGATAGTGTGCTTCATAACATTGAAAACTACAATGCATATGTAAATAACATCATCTCCACCTATAACAGTACCTAGCTAACAAACACACTTTCTACTATGTTTCCGCAGGGGGCAAGCCCCCTCCCCCTGTAAATTAAATATATCAACTCCAAGATCACACTGCAGTGGAAAAAGTTCATTTTAAATTTTAAATACTACTCTTACAATTTAGAAAGATTCCAGAATAACAGGTTTTGCATTAGTGTGCATTTTCTGAAGGATATGAAGACTGAAACTCAGCTCTATGTCATTATTTAGTCATTCCAGTCTCAATAATTTGTCAAAAATCACAAATTTTATGAGGAATAGATCAAAAATATGAAGCAAAAATCTGGACATTTTGCCAAACTCTGGACATTTGGGAGGTATGTCACCCACACACAGAGATATGCCCACCAATTATAGTTATTTACTGATGTTATTGAGTAAAAATTGTGATGACATGAATATGCATAACCCCTGTTATGTCTTTTAGAACATTCCTGTCAGATGCATATATGACAACCCAAACTCACTCCCCACAAAAACACACACACACACACACACACACACACACACACACACACACACACACACACACACACACACACACACACACACACACACACACACATACACATACACACACACACACACACACACACACACACACACACACACACACACACACACACACACACACAAAACACCACTTTTAAAATTACCCCAACCAAACCCCACAAACCCAACCCCCCCATTTTTCAAATAAAACCACCCCAACCACCCCCAAACACTTATCCCAGGATTTCCCCAAAAAAGGGAATTAAAAATTGGTTCACCTCCCCCTTTTTTTCTTTAAATCCCCCCACCTATTTTTCCCCCCCCTTCATTGTTTCAAACCTAAAACCTTGGGTTCATTAAAAAATGCTAAAAATTTTTTCCACCCTCCCTTCAAAACAGGATTCCAACCCAGAAAGAGGCAACTAGGAACTCCTTATTCACTCCAAATTAATAGCAGTTTTGAAATTTTTCAATTCATATTTCTTCTAAGGCCCCGGATTTTTCAACCACCCCTTTTTAAAAACTTTTTTGTTCTATTAACATCTAATTTTTATCAAAGGCCAAAGGATTCCAACCCAAAAAAAAAAGGAAATTAAAAAACAGGGCTTAAAGGCCCAAATTAAAAAATTGTTTTCCTTTAAATTTGAAAATTTTTTGTTAAAAGGTTTAGATCAAGTGAAAAATTGGGCTAATTTTCTTTTAGTTTTTTAAAAGCCTAGCCCATAGAAGGCTTGGGGATTGGGCCGTTTCTAGTTACTGTTCCCTATTTAAGGAAGGGGGGCCCCTGCCAATTTATATTTTTTGGGTGGGGGGTGATTAAGCCGTATTTTTATTGGCCTTTTATCAAAACCCCCAAAAAATAAAAAAAAGTTAAAAATCAGGAATCAAAGGGCCCCCAAAAGGAAAAACTTGTAAGGGGTCATGCAATATCCCTTGGGCCCCCCCGTTTTAATAATTTTTGTTCACAAGTGACCCTTTTGGGTGAAATTTTCCTGAAATTTTAAAATTTAAAAAATTTGTTTCCTGAAAATTAAAGAAATAGGGGAAAAACTAAAAAATCAAAATGATTAATCCCTTTAAATTTGCCAAACCCATGAAAAAGGGACCAGGGGGATGGGTTAAAAGATAAAATTTTTTTTGACTGGTCCCTTTGAAAATCATGGGGATTAAATTTAAATACAAAATTCTTAAAAATTCACATAGATAAAAAAAAATGCCCCCATAACCAAAAATTAAGTAAAACCCCGGGGGTTCCCAAAAACCCAAAGTGGGCCCAAGGGGTTTTAAAAAACTTCCTTTTCAAAGAATTTTAAAAGCCCCTTCCTGACATTTTTCAATAATTAGGGGCATTTTAATAAATTCCCCAAAAGTTTTTTTTAAAGAAAGGCACCCCCAGTTAATGAAACCCTAAAAGCCTAAACTTAAAAGCCCAAAAAATCCTTTTAAACCCCTTTTAAACAAAACCCCCCTAAATTAACCACTGATGGAAAAATTTAAAATGGGTCCCCAGTTTTGAAAAGAAGTTGTAAAATAGTAAAATTTCTGAAATTTTATTTTTCCCTTGGGGTAAAAATTTTTTTTAAAAGGGACTGAAATCAGCTGACCGTAACCCTTTTAAAAAAATTCATAAAATCATATTGGGTTTTGCCCCCAAATATTTAAGTACAAAACAAACCCTGCTCCCCGATCTAAAAATTTGGAAAGGCAAACTCCCCCTCCCAAAAACAAAAAAAGCAAAAGGTTGCCTCAAAAACCAAAATAAAGAAAGGATTCAAAAGAGGGGATTTGGCTGCCCCCCGAAAAGGAACATAGCAAAAAAATTTCAAAAGGTTTTCTTCAGTTGAATTTTTTGAAAGAAATCAGGGTTTTCCAAAAATTTCCCTTTTTGGAATTTTGTTTTGGGGGTCCTGAAAAATTTAAAAAAGTTGGAAATATAAAAAAATGGGGGAAAATCCCTGAAAAAGACCAATCGAAAAAATAAAAGGGACATTGAAATTTTTTGGGATAAAAAAGGGAAAATTTGGGAAAATGGAAAAAGGGAAATTTTATTATATATCAAAAAAATTCCCCAAAAAAAAAAGAGGTTTGGACTGACCCCTCGGGCAATGCCCCTTTAGTCACAAGAAACGCTGGGAAAAAACAAAAATAAAAAAACAAAACTTCGATTTAAAAAAATTTTTCTGGAATAAACCAAGGGACCCCTTTAAAAAAGAATAAAAATTTTTAAAAAACCGATGCAAATGGGAAATTCAAAAAAATGAAAAGGGGGATATTGTGGTTTAAAAAATCATCCGACCCCCAAAAAAGGAAATAAATGGTATAAAGAAAAAATGGGGGATTTTTTTTTTGAAAACAGTTTTAAAACCCTCTGGTAAAATTTTTTGGGAATCCATAAAAAAATTTTTGGTGGTTTGTCTTTGTCTTGGGGAAAAAATATTTTAAAGATTATGTTGTTAATGGGCCCAAAAAAGGGGGACACTAAAGGAAGGACCAGGGTTTTCCCCGGGGAAATCAAAGAGGGGTCCCCCATTCCGGGGGCCCAAAAAAAAAGAAGGGGTTGTTGGGGAGAGTAGCCCGCCATTTAGTGGGTGCTTCAGAAAAGGTCATAAACCAAATTGCAAAATGATAGGAATTTAAATAATACATCCATTTAATCCCTTTAAAATAAAGAGGTTAAGGAAATTTTTTCGCAAGAATAAGCCCCTTTGGGTGGAACTCACAAGACAAAAAATTTAAAGTGAAAAGACAACAAATCCAAAAAGGATTTCCTAACCCAACCCCCAGCAAATAAACAAAAAAACCTTTTCTTTTAAACAGGGGAAAAAATCCTTATAAGGTTTATCTTGCTTTTTTACAAAGCAAAACAAAATCCAAAGTACAGCTAAAAAAAGGGGAAATAAAATTTCATTTTCCCACCCTTAATTAAAACTTTGGGGAAAAAAAAAAAGAACAGCAATTATTTTGTAAAAATCTTAAAAAATTAAACAAGGCAAGCCCCCCAAAAAAACTCCAAAAAAGAAACCTTAAAAAAAGTGGATGGTAACAGAAAATAACAAAAATTTTAATCACTTCCAAAAAAGGTTGCAAAGAAAAAGGAAAATTAAAAAAAAGCTGGAAAAATTGCAGCTTATAATCCCGGCAATACTAAGGAAAATATAAAGGAAACTAATGGGAACCTAAAAAACAGAAAACTTTATTAAAAATTCATTTTCATCGGGGGTTTTGGGAAAATATGTTCCCTTTTAAAAAAATATTATGTTGATTAAAAGTTCCAAACAAGAAATTTTATTTGAGAAAAATGGATTTCCCAAAAAAATGAGGAACAGTTTTTGTAAGGGGGTATAAAGCATCCTCTAACCTTGCCAGTGGGTGGGGCTTTTCTAAAAAAAAAAAAATGAAAGTTTTGTAATGTCATCTTAGTTAAATTGGATTAGTGTCTACCCAAAGGTTAACAAATAAAAAATCCTCCTTTAAAATTTAAGCTGGAATTGGAAAGTGAAAATTTGGCAGGAAAACAAAATTGAAAAAAAGTGGTGAAAAAAAAGGGTTTTTTCTGGGTGTAGAATGAAAGCCAAAAAAATTTTTTAAGCTGTTTTTGAAAAGAAAAATAAGGGAAAAAAAATAAAATTAAGAAACTTAAGACAATAAAATCCAAAAAATTTGAATCCCCAAGCTTTCATAGGGAAAAAAGTGGAGAAGGGGGTAGCATTCCAATTTCTTTAAAAGGGGGCAAAAGTACTCCCGGTAAAATTATTTGTTTTTTTTAAAGGGCCCCGGAAATTAAATGGAAAATCAAAAGTTGCCCAAAAAATAATAACATTTGAATTTCTTTCCCAAATTTAATTTTCCAAAATTGAAATTTTTAAAAACAAAAAAGCCCCTTTTTAAATTAACCCAATTATTTCCCTTTAAAAAGAAATGATTGGAATTTTATTTAAAAGATTAAGGGTTTATTAAATTGGGAACAATGTCTGGGGTAAAACCCCCCCAAAAATCATTTTAAGAATAAAATTTTTAAAATCCAGAGTAGGTTTAAAATTTAAACAAAAAAAAAAAATTGAATTAACCTTTCCAAACAAAATTTGGTTTGAAGGGGAAAATCATATCTAAAAATTGAAGAAAAGCCAGATTTTAATCCAAATGTTTAAAAATTTATTAGGGAAACCATTTTTAAAGCTTTTCCGGATTCCAAAAAAAGAAGGAGGGAAAAATGTTTCTTTGGTTTAAAAAAATTTTTATTTATTCTGGGGAAAAAAATTTGGGTAAAATGTTTTTAAAAGATAATTATTTTTGATAAATTTTAAACCAAGTGAAATTCATAAGGGTTTTTTGGGGGAAAAAAGGGGTCCATTTTATTTTTGCCAAAAACAAAGGGAATTAGTTTTTTGGGGTTTTTTTAATAATCAAAATTTAAAAAATTTGTCCAGTCGGAAGGGAGAAACTTTTTAAACAGAAAAATTTCTTGACAAGGAAAATAAAAATAGTTGATTTTAATTTTTTTAAATTAGGAAAAAAAACAGGGAAAATGTTTTAATTTGGGCTTTAAAGGGGGAAATTTTACTTTAACTTTGTTTTTTTCCCTTGGAAAGGGAAATGGGGAAAATTTTAGGAAAAAAAGAGGTTGAAAACTAATTTTTGGATAAAAAAAAAATTTTTCAAAATTAAAAATCAAAAGAAAATTTTAAAAAAAGTTTTTTTTAAAAGACCAAACCCTAATTTTCCTTTTTTTCTTCATGGGTTTGATTTGAAATTTAGAAATTTTTAAACAAGTAAAATTTAAAGGGTTTAAACGCAATTAAATTTCCCACCAAATCCCTTTCCTTAAGGAAAACCCCCAAAACTGAAACTTTGGTAAAAACACTTTAACATTCCCCAAAAAATTCTGAAAAAAAACAAGGAGGCCCCCAAGGGAAAAAAGGAACCGGAAACCCCGCCATTTTAAATTTTTTTTTTAAAAAGGCCTTTTCACTTTCAAAAAGGGATTGGAAAAATTTTTCAGAAGAAAAAATTTTTTTTTTTTAAAAAAAAAAAACCTAAAAAAAAAAAAAAAAAAAAAATAAAAAATTTTATTAAGAAAAAAAAAAAAAAAAAAACAAAAAAAAAAAAAAAAAAAAAAAAAAAAAAAAAAAAAAAAAAAAAAAAAAAAAAAAAAAAAAAAAAAAAAACAAAAAAAAAAAAAAAAAAAAAAAAAAAAAAAAAAAAAAAAAAAAAAATTGCATTTCCCCTTTTAAAAAAAGGGGGGGGGTTAAAAAAAAGGGGGGGGCCCCCCCCTTTTTTTTTTTAAAACAAATTAAAGGGGCCCCCCTTTTTTAAAAAAGGGTTTAAAAAAAAACCCCCCCTATGAACCCCTTTTTGGGGTTTTTGGGGCTGGGGGGGTAACCCCTTCCCCCCTGGGAAACCCCCCCCCCCCCCCCCCCCCCCCCCCCCCCCCCCCCCCCCCCCCCCCTCCCCCCCCCCCCCCCCCCCTTCCCCCCCCCCCCCCCCCCCCCCCCCCCCCCCCCCTTTTTTTTTTTCAAAAAAAAAAAAAAGGGGGGGGGGGGGGGGGGCCCCCATCTGAAAGACCTAAAGAAGTAGTGACCACTTATCATGGTTGAAAATGTTTTATATAGCGGTATCCTTATGTGGACACCCTCTTGGTTACTTTAACCCTCTTTGTTACTTTAAACACTAGAAAGGGGAAGATGGGAATGACCGAAAAGGGTAGACACAACAAGGAGGGAGTTACAGCATGAACACATCGAGAGGGTTGTGCTGGAGGGGGTGGGAGAAGAGGGGCTCAATGTATTTCATGGTTTATAGAAGAAGGTAGAGTGGGTGGAAAATCAGTAAGAGAGAATAGGAGAAGGGATAAGGTAAGA
Organism: Protopterus annectens; assembly: GCF_019279795.1. Classification (NCBI taxonomy): domain Eukaryota; kingdom Metazoa; phylum Chordata; order Ceratodontiformes; family Protopteridae; genus Protopterus; species Protopterus annectens. Next base: position 398,356,849 of record NC_056730.1, on the reverse strand, counting down.
AGGGTTGAAAAGTTGTCAAAAGGAGTCCCAGTCCACATACCCTCAAACTTTTCCACTGCTAGATGGTGGTGCAGTAAAGAATCCTGATGCTGAGGGGGTAGGGGCCTGTGTTGATTAACTGGTTGGCACCACTTGGGATAGCAAGTCTTGAACAAGTTGAAGAGGGTCTTCGAATGGCTGATCCCATTTGTCCATGACCAGCTACACCATGTCCTCAACTAAGTCCCAAATCTCCATTCAGTGAGACTTGCCAGGTTGCTAGAAACCCTGCACAAGCATGTAAATAGCTCCACAGAGGCAGCTGTACCCAATTCAAGTACAACTTGGACAACTGGATGGGAAACAGGAAATTCATTCCTGATTTGGCACCTATGTCTCTAATGGACATATGCAACCTGTAAATGGTTCTTCTCCCAGGTTCCCACTTGTAAATATTTCATCTCCCAAGCTCTTGCTTACACTTATCAAGGGTATTGGAACTTATCAGAGAGTTGGAATGCATGTCTAGGCTTAAAAAGGCCCCTGTCATCATTAGCCTAGTAAACCCCTATGAACCTATGTGCTGGGGTACTTTCACCCTGACCTCATGGGGCCATCTCTAGATGGGCAGAGACTGAGCACTCCCTAACCGGGGAGGTACATTCCTGGGCTGCTTCAGAGGATTTTGGATCTGTAAAAAAAAATAGAACGTAAATGGGAGAGAGAGAAAATAATAAAGGAAAAAGGAATGCATAATTAAAATAAGAAAAACAGAGAATAAAAGGGTGGAGAGACAAAAGAGAAAATAAACACAATAAATTCATGCATCATGTTACATAACATTCAATGTCTTACTTTAAAATATTTTTATTTTAATAAATCTTTATTGAAGTAAAACAGAATTACAGAAAGTACTTATGTAGACTTTGGATGAAATGTTATGAATTTTCTTATGTGTACTTGGCAGCAGAGTGTATTGCTATCAGTTTCTGGTAAGGTTTACGTGTTGCAGTCTACTACAGTAACAATGATCACTTTTGTGCTTGATGAACACTTGTTTGCAATATTGCACAGAAAACGCTCTTTATAAATACTCACATCTTATAAAATCAGTTAGAAGCAGTTTACATATTGACATATCTTTTACATTTGGCTGCAGTAATGTACTAAATACACTCTAATGCTTCATTTACTATGCTTTACAAATTATTTCTTCATGTACAGTAATAAAATGAGTTAAAGACACAACACTGTTTATTACTTTATTTATTCTTACCACTGGCTTCAGCCAGCCTTATGGTTCTTTGTTTCTGCTGTTGCCTATTATAGGCAATTTACTCCTCAGATATAAAGAGAAGACCTAAGATAATTGTTTACCTGTATTTCACTTTTTTCCCTTAATATTATTTCTATGACTAGTACTTATTTGCAAGGTATTCTATTCACTGCAGCTCTTGTTTAGTATGTATTTGTTTAAATATGTATTACTATCTAAATTTTCAGACTGTGCCCATCTTCCATTTACTGCAAGATATAAAAAATTCATATAGTTTTGGTGGAATGGTGTTTTAAAATATGCTTTGTATATAATAGTCTATGCATTGTGGTCAGCCAGAAGGTATATACACACACACAGAGGAAAAACAAAGCAATTCAAGGAAGTTTACATTCCTTAGTTGTACTAAAGTGTGTGCTCTGATAGTTTGCCGCCTAAGAATGCTAAGTATAAAAGTGAATAATTTAAAAGTTATACAGAAGTAATACTGGTAATTTCTCACTAAAATATGTCCTGGTCATTCAGTTGATACTGCAACACTCACCCCTGCCCCCTTTCTCCACTCTGATTAAGATGTGGTGCCTGACAGCAAGTTCAACCATCCTGCACATGCAGTTAATATTGTGGAGCTATGGCTATCTTTTACAATCATTATACTGATAAATAATTTTCTGGTCTACATAAAAAAAAATCTTTTCTTAAATAAACTGTCTAAATGTAAATTAACTACTATCTAAGGTATTGTGCTTGTACATGAAATTATTGTATGGACATGCTATTTTTTTTGGCTTACTGTATAAATACATGAACAAGTATCTGTAAGCAAAGCTGGATCATGGTCATATAGGACCTTAGCAGGATAATGGACCTGGTTGTCTCTCCAGTTACTATAAAACAGTGTTCAAACCTATTGGTGGGCATACCATCTTCATGTTTAATATTTATATTCAATTTATTTTTTTTTCAAATTTTAAAGCAAAAATAATAATAATTTGTTAAAATAAAAAAAAAATCTTACATTGAATTTCTGTTCTCCTGAAACATCTGTCAACCCATTAAGTAGCAGTTGTGCTGGGATTCATAATCAAATAGCATATACCTAGTCACTAGATAGTGGCTATGTGAAGCGTACAGGAATTCAAAAAATAAATGTATAATACATTTGTTAACAGCCTGGGACCACCCACTGGGAAAAGGTGTCCATTCTAAGTGCAGCCCAGGAACATTGTCTAGCGAAGTGACTTGTTCAGAGTCACAAAGTAGGCAACCGAAGGCTGAGGTAATCAAACCCTGCACTACAGGAAACATCTCATTAACAGCACATAGCCTTACTCCTTTCCACTGAGTAACAGACAAACTGTTGCAACCCAACCAGGGGTGGCTCATGCTACTGAACTGCAGGACTGCAACCCTCCCAGCTGTAAAATAAAAATTAAAACAAAAAAGAAAAGACAAGAAAAACAGAAAAGAAAAGAAAAAAAAAAACATGAGTCACGAACATTGCGCATGCGCATTCGCACGTTTTCCCGATGTAAGACTGCTGGTGAAGCAGTCTGGAGCATGCACACAAAATCCCAGACTGTCTCACCAACAGTCCGAATTGACTGCACACCATTTCACTCCAGATATCCCAAATGTCTATGCAGTTGTAACTGCATAGACTGTAAAGGGATCGGACTGCAACATCCGCAGGCTGGGAAGGACGTGCTCTCGCTCGTGAAACCATTAAATTCAGGGATTGGCTGGATGGATTATTTTGAACAAATCATGGCTGGGAAGGACATATTCTTTGTCTGGATAGATTATTGTTTCATGGTTGGATTACTTCAGGGAATCGGCTGTGGCTTGGCTCTGGCAGGTACAAAGGTGACTTCGGAGAATCGGCTGGCTGGATTATTTATATTTGAACAGATCGTGGCTTGGCGCTAGCAGGTACAAGGGGTGTGTGTGTGTGTGTGTGTGCGTGTGTGTGTGTGTGTGTGTGTGTGTGTGTGTGTGTGTGTGTGTGTGTGCCCACGCATTTCTTGTCTTGTCATGTGAACTATCTGGACTACATATCTGAATCAAAGTTCTGTATTAGGTTTAATCAGAAGAAGTCTCATACTCAGATTAAAGCACTCAAATTGTAAGTCTATCAGAGTTTCCACTTGTATTTTTTTACTTCGTATTCCTGAATAGCATTATCTGTGATATTCAAATAATAATCATGCTGCACAAACAGAACTGAATGTCTGTCAACAATAAAGTAATGTGTTGGTATATCTGGTCAGTGTTATAACATTATCTATCAGAGAACTTAAAAGACTTACCTGACACAGAGGATCCACAGACAATATGGAATGAAAATGTATTATACCAAATACTATTCCAGATTTATAAGGGTGGTCTTAACAACCGGGATGATGGATATTAGATTGCAATATCTCATCTGTCAAGTGTGCAAAGACAAAATAAAAATGTGCACTCTGCCAACTATTGTACATAGCTGTATTGATTGGAAGTGATAGATGCACAAAGATGGACCAAGAAAGATGCTAAAATTGTTGTATGGCTGTGTCTATGATCACCATTTTTTGTAGGCCTTGGGCCAATAATCTGTCCTGGAGACTCATATGAGTAGGTAATTTGGCTGCAGTACAGTGGCCTTTATTAGTGTGTCCATGGTATCATGCATCTCCCAGTCTTAGTTAATGTCAATATGCACTGCTCACATTTGTAGTAGTTGTACCTTTGTCAGGGACATTGATTTACAGTTCTCAAAACAATAACATTTCAGTTTCATGACATGAAATCCAGGAATTATACTGGTGACTTTTAAGCACAAATTTCAACCATTACTAGGGTTTCATTATAATTTTTTTCTGTTTTATTTTGTGTGTGTGGGTATGTGTGAAAATGCCCCAATTGCAGTGGCTAGAGATCAGGCTTGAACCCTATACCTTGATGTGCAGGTAACAAGAGCCTGAATTCCCTACCCACCACCATTTGTGAAATTTTGCAGATTTTTGCCTCATATTTTGTTCTGTTCTGTTCCTCTTAACATCTGTGGTTTCTGAATATTTAAATTCTGAGATATTTGATGGTGCAGTGGTAGCATTGTTGCCTCACAGCTAGAGATTTTCTGATTTGATTCTTGGCTGGGGTGCCTTCTGTGTGGAGTCTGCATCGCCTCCCTGTGTTTGTGTAGGTTTGCTCTGGTGTCCTCTCATGTTAAATCAAGAAAAAACACTTCTGGATCACAAAGTATCCAAATCGAAGTTCCAACAACAAACAAAACAAATGAAGCAGCAAAACTGGCTTGAAAATTTTTTCTTTACTGAATTCTGGTACCTCGGCCTTCACATGGAATAACACTGTTTTACATAAACCAGTATAAATACACACCTTACTTAGTCAATCACATCAATTAAACAATCAATCAATTACATATATTAAATTTTAAAGAAATACATACAAATACAATAAATAATATTTTTATAATAATAATTATACTTCTAAATTCATACCATTAGGAAATAGAGTACCATAATTAATAATAAATTTAGATTCCATATTCAATAAATTAGTTTGAAAATTTTTTTGACTAAGTAAGGTGTGTATTTATACTGGTTTATGTAAAACAGTGTTATTCCATGTGAAGGCGTACCAGAATTCAGTAAAGAAAAATTTTCAAGCCAGTTTTTGTTTGTTGTTGGTCCTCTCATGTTACAAAGACATGTGTCTGCAGTATTTCCCCCTGGGCCTCTGATGAAAATGTTTTGTTCCGTCAGACTTTTCTGGTTAACAAATGCTAAATAAAATTGACAGGCATTTGAATTTCAGACTTCATATTCTTCATAAAGTACATACTAACACAAAACCTTTTATTCTAGCAATTTTCTAAGTTTATAAGATGAATATTTGAAATGTGTCCCTATTTTTGGGACTGTATTCCCACATTATTGGGTTTGTCCAGGTTTTGTGTGCTTAGGTTGAGAGCTATGGCAAGAACTGTATTCACTGAATATGTTTGAGTGCTGTATGCCCCCATTACTGGGTTTGTCCAGGTGTTTTGTGCTAAGAGGTTAACAACTATGGTGAGAACTGACTTCACTAAATGATAGCCATTTAAGTTTCAGTCTTTCTTTCTTTCACAAAGCAGCTGATTTGACATAGTGGTATGTTGCTCTGACTGTTTTGCACAGGGACCTGGGTTCAAGACTGGGTGGTAAAATGTATGGTGGTAACACAGCATTTTATTCTACCAACTTTCCAAGGTTATATAATCAATATTTGTGTCCCTGGTTTTTGGGCTTTTGTCCCCCCCCTCAATAAAATTTCGCTTTTTCCAGATTTCTTGTGCTGCGAAGTTGAGATACAGTTGAGTATTGAGTAGATTTTACAAGGAGCTGAGAGCTGCAGGGGAAGAGAAGTTTAGTGCTGCTTATGCTGAGTCTGCTTGCATTGTTAATAGCACAAGAGGTTATATACTTGCTTTTGATGCAGAAGGCTGTGGGTTCTACTCTCATAAAGGGTGGATGCTGCCATACTGAGAATGTCCTCTTTGGCGAAGATACTAACTAGCAGCAAACTCTTAATTAGATACAGATCTCTTTAATGTGGAATTATTTAGATGACTTACTTCTGCAGAGATTGTGCATATTTACTGATACTGGTGTATTGTATAAGTTTGAGTAGACTTTTTTATGATGGAAATGTTCTCACTTGGGCAGTTTTGTCATTATTGGTGCATGCATTTTGTTTCATTGTTTACTGGAAAAATGTTCAAAACAATAATTTTAAAACACCCTCTAACAACTGTACTGTATTATACAAGGAATATAATTTAATACAATCAGGAAGGTGTATCATGTATGTTTTGTGTGCAAGGGGCCTATCATTTGAAAACAGCCCAAAATTAATATTTATACTACCCAAATGTATTTTCTTTGAATGTGGATTTCACTGCTGTTTCAATGAATGTGAGTTTCAAGGGCAGAGTTTTAATGCTAAGTCTATTTTCATTGTGAGACTGCATTGCTTTGTTTAGCAGATGTTTTAGTGTTTGTGCTGTAAAATACAAAATAAACCTTTCAAATAAAATCCAAATCACTGTAGAAGTAAAGCAGTATGCACATTGCAGTGTTTATGGTAAATGGGGCGAAATAGCCAAGTAATGGGACATTGGAATGGCTGCAGGGGGTTGCTCCAGTCGAATGATTTTGTGAGGGGGAAGGATGATAACCTCAGACAGCCCCGGCTCAGCTAAACTATACCTCTCAACTGTCCAGATTTTCACAGCATGAATAGATTTTTGCTTCTTCTTTTTGTTTGTTCCTCATAAGATTTGTGGTTTTCTAGCAAATCATTTAGGAATTAAGTCACTAAATAATGAAAGACATTGAGTTTCAGACTTCATAACCTTCAGAAAAATGCATGCTAAAGCAAGACCTGTTCTAGCAACTAATTTATACAAGAGCAATTTTTAGTACTGTTTGTATGTTCCTCCAATATATTTGGCCTTGTCCAGATTTCCTGCGTTAACAGGTTGAGAGGTACGTGCAAATTGCTTTATAGAATTGAGCATATCCAAACCTCACAACTGTCCCCGATTTTGACTCAACATGTTGCTCTCCCTCTAATCCCTCCACAAAATGTAAATTTTGGAAGAAAACACGGAGAGTTTACAATTAATAAATAACTGTAATAATCAGAATTATAGACTACTTTTATTTCAGAAATGTATGTAGATTCATTTATTTTGTCAGCTGCTCAAGCTAACAGTGCTAATATTAAAAAGTGTCTCTTTTTTGACAAGTTCCCAGCTGTATTGTGTGGCTATTTTATATTTTTGCATCACATTTTTGGTCCATTTTCCATAAAATTGTGGTTTTCTGGCAAATTAGTGGCAAATCGTTAAAGATGGAAGTAAGAAAATAATGACAGACATTTCAGTTTCAGATTTCATACCCTTCAGAAAATTCATACTAATGCAAGACCTACTATTCTGTTAGAAAGTTTATAAAAACAATATTTAAATCATCATCTTCTTTCAACTGTTCCCGTTAGGCATCGCCACAGTGGATCATCTGTTTCCATTTCTTCCTGTCCTCTGCATCTTGCTCTGTCACACCAACCACCTGCATGTCCTCTCTCACCACATCCATAAACCTTATCTTACGCCTTCCTCTTTTCCTGTTACCTGGTAGCTTCATCCTTAGCATCTTTTCCCCAATATACTCAGCATCCCTCCTCAGCACATGTCCAAACCAACATAATCTTGCCTCTCTGGCTTTGTCTCCAAACCTTCCAACCTGGGCTGACCCTCTAATATACTTATTCCTAATCCTGTTCACCCTCGTCACACCCAGTGCAAATCTTAACATCTTTAATTCTGCCACATCCAGCTCTAACTCCTGCCTTTTTGTCAGTGCTACTGTCTCCAACCCATATAACATAGCTGGTCTCACTACCCTCTTGTAGACCTCCCCTTTCACTCTTACTGGTACTCGTCTGTAACAAATGACTCCTGCCACTCTTCTCCAGCCACTCCATCCTGACTGTACTCTCTTTTTCACCTCTCTTCCACACTCACCATTACTCTGAACTATTGATCCCAAGTATTTAAACTCATTCACCTTCGCCACCTCTACTCCATGCATCCTCACCATTCCTCTATCCTCCCTCTCATTCACACACATATATTCTGTCTTAGTCCTGCTGACCTTCATTCCTCTTCTCTTTAGAGCATATCTCCACCTCTCCAGGGTCTCCTCCACCTGTTCCCTACTCTCACTACAGATAACAATGTCATCTGCAAACATCATAGTCCACGGGGACTCCTGTCTGATCTCATCTGTCAACCTGTCCATCACCATTGCAAATAAGAAGGAAAGGGCTCAGAGCTGATCCTTGATGTAATCCCACCTCCACCTTAAACGCATCTGTCACTCCCACCGCAGACCTCACCACTGTCACACTACCCTCGTACATATCCTGTACCACTCTTACATACTTCTCTAACACTCCTGACTTCCTCATACAATACCACAACTCATCTCTAGGCACCCTGTCACATGCTTTCTCTAAGTCTACAAAAACACAATGCAACTCCTTCTGACCTTCTCTGTACTTCTCCATCAACACTCTCAGAGCAAACATCGCATCTGTAGTGCTCTTTCTCGGCATGAAACCATACTGCTGATCACTAATCATCATGTCCCTTCTTAATCTAGCTTTAACTACTCTTTCCCATAACTTCATGCTGTGACTGATCAATTTAATCCATCTGTAGTTACTACAGCTCTGCACATCACCCTTATTCTTAAAAATCGGTACCAAAACACTTTTTCTCCATTCCTCAGGCATCCTCTCACTTTTCAAGATTTCATTAAACAATCTGGTTAAAAACTCCACTGCCATTTCACCTAAACACCTCCATGCTTCCACAGGTATGTCATCTGGACCAACAGCCTTTCCATTCTTCATCCTCTTCATAGCTATCCTTACTTCCTCCTTGCTAATCCATTGCACTTCATGATTCACTATCCCCACATCATCCAACCTTCTCTCCCTCTCATTCTCTTCATTCATCAACCCCTCAAAGTACTCTTTCCATCTCCTCAACACACTCTCATCGCTTGTGAGTATGTTTCCCTCATTAACCTTTATCACCTTTACCTGCTGCACATCTTTCCTAGCTCGGTCCCACTGTCTAGGCAATCGGTACAGGTCCTTTTCTCCCTCCTTAGTGTCCAACCTTTCATACAACCCTTCATATGCCTTATCCTTAGCCTTCGCCACCTCTCTCTTTGCCATGCACCTCATCTCCTTATACTCCTGTCTACCTTCTTCATCTGCAAAAGTAAATTAAGGCACCAAAGTTACACACTGGAAATCAGTCACTGTACTTTATTGCAGAAGACAAACGGTAAGCGCTTTCACAATTTAATGTTGCTTCATCAGACCACATAGCTACAACTGATGCTTGGTTAAATACTAAGACAATTAGTATGACATCACAATTTAAAGAGATATTACTCCATTAACATAAGAACATATATCGATATCCATAAGAAAAATGTATAAAATATATAGAAGGATGTGTATTTACACACAATAATATTTAAAAAAGGGGGGAATATCATCCCTGATGGATATCCTGGTTTGAATGGCTGAACCTCATTAGTTCCTTACCTTAAGGCAAGGCGCCTTAAACACTAAATATGAGTTTTTTATATATTTTTTATTGTACTATTATGGTTATATGTGCACAAAAATGTGTGTGTGTATATATATATATATATATATATATATATATATATATATATATTTTTTTTTTTTTTTTTTAACAACCATCAGGGATGATATTCCCCCCCTTTTTAAATATTATTGTGTGTAAATACACACCCTTCTATATATTTTATGCATTTTTCTTATGGATATCGATATATGTTCTTATGTTTATGGAGTAATATCTCTTTAAATTGTGATGTCATACTAATTGTCCTAGTATTTAACCAAGCATCAGTTGTAGTGATGTGGTCTGTTGAAGCAACATTAAGTTGTGAAAGCGCTTACCGTTTGTCTTCTGCAATAAAGTACAGTGACTGATTTCCAGTGTGTAACTTTGGTGCCTTAATTTACTTTTGCTGTTGTTGTGTGCTCTGTGTTGTGGGCACCTCAGTGTACCTGCAGCCATTTGGTTTTTGCATCTTCTTACTTTCTTCATCTGTCTGACAATCCCACTTCTTCTTTGCCAACCTCTTTCTCTGTATACTCTCCTGTACTTCCTCATTCCACCACCATGTCTCCTTGTCGTCCTTCCTCTGTCCAGATGTCATACCAAGCACCTTTCTAGCCGTCTCCCTTACTAGCTCTGCTGTAGTTACCCAGCTATTTGGTAACTCTTCACTGCCACCCAGTGCCTGTCTTAACTCATCCTTGAACTCCACCTCACAATTACCCTTTTTCAATTTCCACCATTTGATCATTGGTGCTGCCCTCACACTCCTCCTCTTCTTGATCACCAACATCATCCTACAAACCACCATCCTATGCTGCCTAACTACTTTCCCCGGTCACCACTTTACAGTCTCCAATCTCCTTCAAACTGGCCCTCCTACATAAGATATAATCCACCTGTGTGCATCTTTCTCCACTCTTGTATGTCACCCTGTGCTCCTCCCTCTTGTTAAAATATGTATTCACCACAGCCATATCCATCCTTTTCACAAAATCCACTACCATCTGACCTTCTGCATTCCTTTGTTTAACACCATACCTACCCATCACTTTCTCATCCCCTCTGTTCCCTTCACCAAACATGCCCATTGAAATCTGCTCCAATCACCACTCTCTCACCCTTGGGTACAGTCATTACCACTTCATCCAACTCACTCCAAAATGTTTCTTTCTCATCCATCACGCACCCAACTTGTGGAGCATATGCACTAACAACATTCATCATTACACCATGAATTTTCAGCTTCATAAACGTCACTCTGTCTGACACTCTTTTCACCTCCAAAACACTCTTAGCATAATCTTCCTTCAGGATAAGTCCTACGCCATTTCTCCTCCCATCCACACCATGATAAAACAATTTGAACCCACCTCTGATACACCTAGCCTTACTCCCCTTCCATCTGGTCTCTTGCACACACAATATACCAACCTTCCTTCTGTCTATCATATAGGCTGGCTCTCTCCCTATACCAGTCATACTGCCAACATTCAAAGTTCCGACCCTCACTACCACAGTCCTAGCCTTTCTCCTCTCTTACTGCCTTTGGCCATGCCTTCCACCTGTTCTCCTTCCACAGCCAACAGTAGCCCAATTTCTGCCAGCACCCTGTTGGCTAACAGTACTGGTTGCAGTCATTGTTAACCCGGGCCTTGACCGATCCGGTATGTAAATATTTACTGGTGTCCGCAAGAATTATTTGGCGAAGTTTTATTTTTATTTTTTATTTTTATTTTAACATTTGTTGACCGGGAAAGTCCGACTAGGTTCCACAGATCCTGTTTTCAGCAGAGGCCCAGGGAGGAATGCTTCAGAAGCATGTCTTTAGAATTGTTTTTATGCCGGATGCCCTTCCTGATGCAACCCTCCCCATTTATCCGGGCTTGGGACCAGCACAAAGAAATGCACTGGCTTGTGCATCCCCAGTGGCTGGGTTATAAGAACAATATTTAAATATTGTCCTTAATTTTGGGCCTGACTTTGTCCAGATTTCTTGCTCTGAGGTTGAGAGGTATGATAAATGTGTAACTGCAGTCAGCCAGAGACATTTCAAGTTTTGACATACTTGTTGCACCCCACTCCCCCATGTAGTGACCCTGGATGTGTCCAAGCAAGGCAAGGAGCAGTTATGCAGTGTAAGTGTGCAGAGTATCCTCCCCCCATCCAAGGTAGACACAAGTACTACTGTGGCTTTTCATCTGTCTTGCTTTATTTTGCAGAATGTTCTGGTTTTCTGTCATATTTTTATACTGTTTATTATGCTTATTATTATTCAGAAAGTGCCTGTTGCTCTGTGTTTAAGTAGCAATGATTTCATGACCATCGGGTAAGCTTGCCTGAGATTGTAAGATGCAAGTAAGCTGACTGTTAAAGAACTACCAACATTGAAAGCCTTTTTGTTGTTGCCATGCAGAGAATACTTACATAACTAGATAATGTATAAGCCTTGGGTATTGAAATGCATATGACAGTATTTGTAATAAAGGACAGGATTACAGTATTTTAAAAAGCTCATTACCTTTGTTGGAGCCTTGCCGTCATCTTTGCAGGCTTTACCCATAAACTAAACAGAATTCCAATCTATCATGTGTGGTCCATACCTTGTGCAGTAATCCTTTAAGCAATTTATCTTGAGCTTGTTTCTTGTTTGCTGTTCATTTTTTACTTTGATCATATTTTCCCAATGAAACAAGTAGATAGTTGTCAGGCAGCAGGTCTTTTTTGGATAAAAAACATATTTACAAGTGGGGGCATCACAGAGATTGCTACTTTCAGCAGGTTACTTAGTACTTTTTATAAAGATGAATATAAATTATAATTAGACCTGCAGTGCAAGGAGAAGTGGTTTGAGTTGAGTGCTGCTTGTTTGTCTTGCACTTGATTTTGACTGGCAATCCAGTAATGTATTTAAAAAGTAATTTATTTTTTCATGCCTCAAAACCTTTTTGTTTCCATCTAAATATTAAGTAAACTGTCATGCAGCCAATGCATTGAAATATTTTTTTCTTCTACACTTAATTTTGTCTTGATTGGACTCTCATAATGATGGCTTGGTACCCAGGGCAGCGTATTTAATTAAAGTTCCAGTTTTTGTGGTTTTGAGCATAGCTCCTCCCCTTTCTAGTTGGTCACACCCCTTCCCATTGGCCCCTCCCATTCAGCTGTCTCCTGCAGCTCCCCTTTGATTTGAAGTCAACAGCCGCCACTGAACACAACATAGCATATTTCACACCCATATGGGTGCAAAAAAACAAGCTAAATTAAAATGCATTCGATGTACCAGTACCAAAATGAAGAAAGTATGAGCAGGGCTGAGTTCATAGATTTGGAACCACTTCCTCTGATGTATGATGTCACCTTAACCAAACCCAGTTAACCAGCAGTGGCATTAGACCAGATGTTGTTATTATTGGCAAGTTTGGTTTAATCAGAAATGTTCTGCCACATACATGTTTTTATTATAAAAATACATTCACATTTCATTTCAATGGCGGACAAAAAACAGTATGCAATCATCATTTTTCTTTGTATAGCTTATTGTTGAGCATTGCTTAGTTACCTTTGTTAAAGTATTACATCTAAATGTAATTTATTCCTGCAGTAGAGCAGCAGTAATATTGTTTTTTGGGGGGGTGGTGGTTGCAAAAATACATATTCCTATGTGCATGAATTCCAAACTTTATTAAATGTTGAGTGGTCTGAGGAGAGGAAGTGTGCCAGATTATGTTAGATGGGTAGAGACTTACTTCATGGTTATGCAAACTGTCATACATATGACTCCATTTTGTTTTTTTTTTTCTAAATATATTCAGCTTTGTGCATATCTGAGGCTATCTGTACATTCCCATGGCATGTTGGGAACTGCTGAAGAGTTCTGCAAACTCCACCACTGTCCACAACCTGTTTACATGAACCTGAGGCCATGTTCATGAGCATCCAAAAGCAATACAATGCATGACAGGCTGTACGCATATTACTGTGATTCATACAGATAAAAGGACCTAATTTGCATACAGAATGCATAAATGGACCTGAATTTATGTGAAACAGTTGAACACTGCAATATTAACTTGTGATTACTTGAGTTAGATGGCAAATGACTTAGGGAACCTCAGACCTCTTAAAGTAAGAAAAAAATATATGGATGGCACAGTGGTGTAGCAGTTGCATTGTCACCTCACAAAAAGAGATTCTGTGGTGCGATTCTTGGCTGGGGTGCCTTCTGTGTGGAGTCTGCATGTCCTACCTACATCCATGTGGGTTTTCTCAGGGTACTCTGGTTTCCTCCCATGTTAAAAAGACATGTGTCTGGAGCGTTTCTCCATGGGCCTACACTGAAAATTGGCTTTGTTCAAAGTCAGACTTTCCTGGTAAACAAATGCTAAATAAAAATATTATAATGTAATATGAGTCACTTCAAAATAATGTAAAATTTGTAAGTTACCTTGAAGAAATTTTTATTTTACTGATTTGAAGGGCAAATTACTATGGCTTTAGAGAACAGTGTATAGCTGTCATTTGTAAGTGGAAAATCATTGCAGCAGCAATGAAAATGATTAGTAACCAGAGAGAAAAAATATTTACTTTGGTGTCATTCAGTGATTGTGCATACATATGATTTTTAATTGTGATGTAATAAAGCGATAAGGATTTGCTGTTGGCTAAATATATACATGTCTTTACTTGGAAAGTTATTTTTTTGCTAATTCCTTTTATTACAAAAACAACTGACAGCACTGATGTATCGCCCAAAGGAAAACATCCCAAAATATGAAAAACTCAGTTTTTCATGGATTATTTACCCAAAGCTAAACATGCCCTTTAGAATGCCAATAGATTAAAAGATAGATCGGTAGTCATAAAAGAATAAAAAGTAGTTATGTCTTCCCATAACGTTCCATATGTGTTTTAAATCTTCACTAATCCTTGACTGTGGTCTTAGTTCCGAACCTCAGAACTGACTCGGCCATTTATTTCAGTTCATGCCTTCCAAACTCCTGAGCCAGGCACTATCCATGATGCTTCTCTGTAAATTACCTCAGATTGAGTTTGCCAAAAGCAGTGACAGACAGATCAAAGAAATAAAAGAGATACCAAGTCTGATTCCATATAATGAAGCCAGTTTTTTGGGGGATATTTGGTCCACTGAGAGTCTTAGTCAGGGGGAAGGGGGGTGTCAAGGATTAGTGAAGATCGACAACACAGATGGAATGTTATGGTAAGACATAACTTCTTTATCTGATGTTGTCAATCTTTATGTAATCCTTGGCTGTGGGGCAGTGTCCTTAGCCACCTGAATCTTGGGAGGTCTCATGGAAGGGTATTATGGAAGAGCATTGAACCAAAAGATGCATGCCCCTAGAGACCTGGTCCAGTTTGTAATAAGTGATAAAAGTATGAGCAGATGCCCATGTAGCTGCTGCACAAATGTCATCTAGAGAGACTCGGGCATGAAAAACTGCGGAAGCAGCTACAGCTCTCGTCGCATGAGCTTTTACAGAATGCAGTGGTTGAAGTCCCTTTTGAAGTTTAAGCAAAAGTAATGCAATCTCTAAGCCATTTAGCTAATGCAACCTTAGAAACTGAGTTACCTAGCAAAAGTGAAGAAAAAGTAACAAACAACTGGTCTGATTTCTTGATATCTTTTGTCCTGTGAAGGTAGAAATGTAACTGTCTATGGACATCTAATAAGCGCAGGCACTATTCTCCCTTATTGGAGAAATTAGGAAAAAAGACTGGTAGGTGTAAGGTTTGATTGATATTGGATTCGTAAACAACCTTCAGTAAAGAGGAAGGATTAGTCCTAAGAGAAACCCTGTCCTTGTGAAATATTAGATGGGGGGGGGGGTGCAGGACAAACCTTGAATTTCTGAAACTCTGATGGCCGAGGTGATTGCTATTAAAAACACAGTTTTCCAGGTCAAAAATTTTAATTCACAAGTAGCTGATGGCTCAGAAGGGGATAAGGTGAGGCATTGAAGGAGGACCAAGGGTAAATCCCATGGAGCACTGGGTTCTTTAAAGGGTGACCTTAGCATAAGGGTTCCTTTTAAAAAGGCCTTACACAGTTTATGGAGAATCACAGGCCTAAAGCAGATGCTCTATGCTGACCATCTAAAAAAACTCCAGCTATACTCTGTGGCATATCATCTACTCAGAGGTGATCTGTGCTTAACATACAAGCCATGTCAGACCCTGAGCTGTTGGACATGCTCCACTTAAAGAAATCCCAATCCCTCAGAGCCACATGCTCCAGGGATCTAAACCTTGTCAGCACAATGAACAAAACATGCTGGAGGGATAGGTTCCTGACCCCGAGACTCCCCATACTCTGGAATAGACTGGCCACACATATCAAGCAGAGTGCCTCCTTGGCACTCTTCAAAAGGAACCTTGATGATTGGATGGGAGATAGGAAATTCACCCCAGGGATCACATCAGTCACCCTGCTAGACAGGGGTCCAGGGAAGTAAATATTGTGAGAATAAATATCCAGAGAATTGCTATGGCTAGGCTTGTATAGGCCTTAGGGCCGATGGCCTAGTACCAACCTATGAACCTATGAACCTGTTAGTATAGACCCATCAAAACCAATATGAAAGTTGCATATCGCAGCCAGGTGTACCCTAATGGTGGAAGCTGAAGAGCCAGACTGATAATGACAGGCCAATAATTATAGAACCTTATCCACAGGAGCTGCGTGATGGTCAAAATCCTTGTTAAGAGCCCATCTGGTAAATTTTCCCCATTTACTATGGTACAACCATCTAGCTGAAGGCTTGTGATGAGCTAAAATAATTTGTTGGACTGGTGATGTAAGAGAAGAAAGCCTGGCAATCATGGGAATTGGAGAGGTCATGCAATGAGCTTGAGATGGTGGAGATTCAAATGACCCATTCCTTCTGGGTGAGATAGGAGATCTGGAACTGGGTCCAAAATTCAACATTTCTGAATTACATGAGGACACATGAAGGGAAACCACACCTGTCAAGGCCAAAATGGGTCAATGAGGAGTATTGTATTCTTCTAGCTCTTGGCTTTCTTTAGAAACTGACTTAGCAAAGGAGTCAGAGGAAAGGCATAAAGAAGACCAGGGGCCAATCGTGGAGAAGACCATCTTTGAGTGACTCCTCCTGAGGGGGGGATTATGGCAAAGTAACTGCTGCACTTGTTGTTTAGGGGAGATACAAACAGGTCAGAACAACGTAGGCCCTACTGATGGAAAATCTTTTCCACCACTGTCAGATTGAGAGACCACTTGTAAGGAAACAGGAGAGTTCTGCTCAACTTGTCCGCTATCACGTTGGAGCTCTCCGGAATGAGTGTTGCTCTCATTACCAAACTCTGAGGGCTTTTTGACAAAGCGGATAAGATCTGGTTCCCCCTTGTTTGTTGATATACCAGACCACTGACATGTTTCCCTTCTGAATTGCCACCATTCCAAAGGGGAGCGTATTTTGAAATGCTTGCAATGCTAGGAGCACTGGCCTCATCTCTAGAACATTGATGTGCAAATTGGCCTCCATTTTTGACCACGTACCTTGGACTGTCCTTCCCAGATAATGCCAACCAACCCTATCTGGGAAGCATCTGTGGTTATTATGGCCTTGGGCTGTGGAAGGAGAAATGGATGCCCTGAAAGGATCTTGATGGACTGAATCTACCACAATAGGTCTTGTTTGCAATGATTGGTGATCAAGATGTGATGGGACATGGGTTGGTTTGTTAATGACTCTACCACAACAGGTCTTGTTTGCAATGATTGGTGATCAAGATGTGATGGGACATGGGTTGATTTGTAATGACCATTGGTAGGCTAAAAGCTATTGAAGAATCCACATGTGATATCTGGCTAAGGGAACTAAGGTAATAGAGGCTGCCATGGACCCTAGTGCTTGCAAAATGAGCTTCAATGAAACACTTCTGTTCTGGATAATGTGATTTAGTTGTGATCTGATTTTCTGGCGTCTTTCTAACGGGAGTGATGCTATTCCTGTCATGGTGTTTAATTGGGCTCTGATAAATTCCAACTGTTGAGTGGGTTCTAGGTGTGACTTTTCTTAATTTACTGTGATGCCTAAGGTAGAGATGAAGGGTGTAATCACTTGCCCTTAGGAGTTGACACCTGGTGGTAGCAGTGAGGAGCCAGTCATTGAAATAAGGAAAAACTTGAAAACCTAGCAGTCTAAGAAGAGCTGCTACCACTGCCATGCATTTGGCAAACACCCTGGGAGCTATGGTGAGACCAAAGGGCAGTGCTCTGAACTGATAATGACTGGCTCCAAGCTAGAATTGCAGGACTCTTCTGGAGCATTTGTCCATTTCTATGTGGTAATATGCATCCTGAAGATCTACTGTGCCCATCCAATCGTCTTTTTCCAAGAATGGAAGTACCAACTGTGCCAAGACTATCTGGAACATGGTTTGTTGAATCAATTTGCTGAACTGGCTCAGAACCAAAATGGGTCTCCAGTTTCCTGCCTTTTTGGGAACTAAAAAGAATCTTGAGTAAAATTTGGATCCTTTCTGGTCTTGGGGGACTCCTTAGATGACTCTTTTTGTCATGCAGTTTTTGGATTTCTAAGACTGCTGCCTCCCTGTGACTGGGTGGAACATCTGGGAATATTTTCTGTATTCTCAGACTGGTTATAAGGGGAATGACAAAACATCTGAAAATGATGCCCTGCACCCATTTGTCTGAAGTAATTTGTAGCCAGGCAGATTGGTGCAGGGATAATCACCCGCAACTACCTCCAGAGGAAGGCAATTGGGCCTCCATTCAGGACTGCTTGTAGGAGCTACCAAAGAAAGAATCCCTGGACCCTTGTTCTGTGAGCCACTTCTGCTTCTGGAATGATGTCTTCCATTGTCACTTCCCCCTCGGCCCTGCGAGAAGTATTTGCCACATGAGTCCTGGAAAGGCCCTTGGCACTTTTTGAACCATAGCCTCTGGTTCATAGAGTAAGGCCATTGAGGAGTGGAGAAGTGTACACCCACTGCAGAAAGAGTCTTCCCATCTTTCTCACATCTAGCTAATGTGTCCTTCACTTTGGGTCCGAACAGGGATGATCTGTCAAACAGAGCATTGATGAACGAAGATTTAAATGGCTCCACAAAGTCAAACAAGCACATCCAGGCATGTCTCCTGATGGCTACACCTGAACCCACTGCTGTTGTCATCCCTTCAGCTGCGTGAGCAATAAGCCTCATGGATGAGTTGGCAATCGATTCAAAGATGGCGAGATGAGTGGTAACTTTGTCTTGAACCCCTTCAGGTACTGCTGCTGCAAGAGTATCTGAAAGTTCTTTGATTAGATCTCTCTGTAGCCAAGTGAAGCATAATCGTGCTTCTCAAATCTATCCATAGTCCTAGACTCCTTGTTAGGAGGCTGGACAGTAGGACTCTCTTCCTCAACTTCCTTTTTTGTGGCTGCCAGTATCCCCATGCTGTTATCTAGGATACCCTTGGCCCAATTTTGTTCATCCTTAGGAGCAGATAAAATGTTTTCATGTCTCTTAGGGATCAGTTTAATGGAATTTGGAATCTTGCAGGCCCACTGAGTGATAAGTTTGATAAGGTTGTCAGCAGGTGGAGAGATCCAAGAAGTAGAGGGCTGGGCACAAAAAGTCTCCAGATAAACCAATTCCTCTGAGGAAGTCTGAAGGGAGTTCCAGCCACCTCTCTGTTTTAGAATTTCTAGGAGGTCCCTGAAGGAAACATCATCAGGGGGTGTCTTAGGGGAATCTTCCCCTTCATTGAAATCAGTGTCCTCCATGAAAGATTCTTCAGGGGAGTCTAAGTGCTTCGTCAAGCACTTTTTCTTTGCAGGAATTTCCTCTGTGGGATGGTCCGGGGAAGTATCCAAAGATGAAACCACCAATGTGGATTGTTCCTGAGGGTTTGGTGCCGCTGTCCTAGAAATGAGACTAGAGGGAGCTCTGGTCGAGGGGATAGAGATGATGCTTGGCCCAACAGGGCTGGCAAGGACTGTGTGTCCACAATGGACAAAGCCTTCTCCATGATCTAGAAGGCTGCCCCCCCCCAAAGAGGGATGGGAGCCCAGAACCAAAATAGACTCCTTTGCAACCATGGTCTCACCCCGCACAGAGGAAGCCATCTCTGAAGCAGAAGCCTGGGTTGAGCTTATGAATGTTGAGGCACCGAGAGACATGGATGGCTCAGAAATAATTGATGCCCAACCCAACCCCCCCCTGAACCAACAAGGAGGCCTTGACCCCTGGAGGTCTCCGGTTCCAATAAACCAGAAGAACTCAAGGCAATCCTCAGTTCCAGAGAAGAACTTCTAGCCAATACTGAGACAGTTGGAGCTGAGTAGGTTTGTGACAGGGGCTCCAAAGGCTCAGTAGGAGTTGGAGGAGGAAACTGTGTCAATGTCAATTAAAAAGTGGTTCTGGTGCCAAGTTGGCTTGGAACCAAAGGTAGTTGCAATTCCCTCCCTGTCAGGAGCTGATCTCATAATGTCCAATTCTGAAAGACTCAGTGGATCAAATGGACAAAACAGATGGAGATCTGGGAGGCCTCAGTTCCAAGAAAGGACTGGGTGGCCAGTCAGAGAAAGGATCCACTGAGGATGAATAAGTGGTCCTTGGTAAGGTGAAGGAAAGATTGCTTCAGTACTGATACCGCTACTGGTACCAAAGCTCCAAATGTCTGTACTGAGATTTTTGATGTAGTCAAATCATTTGTGCCTGTCGGTGCTTAAGAAACTGTTGGCACTGAAGGCTGTTTAGTCAATTTTGTGGGTGGTTCCGAGAAGATGCTCGGAGCCAAGTGTTGTTTCTTTTTTGGTTTGGAAGAGGAAGAGGATAATGAAGACAAACTGGCTTCAGTTCTGGAAGCAGAAATGGCCTTTTCAAATTCTCCCTTCAGAAGTCCTTTCGATATTAATTTGTTTCTCTGCTCAGTTAAAGTCCTGGCAGAGAAACCATGACAGAGGGTGCAGTCCTCCTGGAGGTGGACCGCATCAAGGCAGCACTTGCAAAAAACATGGCCATCTGAATTGGGCATTTTTCTATCACATTTCTGGCACCTCTTGAAAACAGAAGTGCCCTTAGAGGTTTTGTCAGCCGTGCCAGAAGAATAAAGGACCTAGCACACAAAAGGCACACACAGAGAAAGAAAGAAGAGGAGAATTCAAAAAATGAAGGATCTCATGTTTTTTTTTTTTTTTAATGTAAAAGGGACAGAGAAGCTAAATTACCAACAATGGTAATTCAGACAATACTGTAAATGGTAACTAAATGGGAAGAAAAAGTGCCAACAATGGTACTAGAAAGGTCTACCAAGTGGTAGAAAAGCAGAAAGGGAAAGAACACTCACACACACTAAAATGCTAGATAGAGGATTGGGCAGTAGATAGAAATATAGATAGATAGAAACACAGGCTGTATAGAAGGAAGATGATTAATAATAGAAGAAAAACTTATGAAATATAGGCAAAGCTCGAGAGATAGGAGCGGATGCGTCTCACACTACAAAGCAGCAAATGAGATCTGGGGTAATTTACAGAGTGCCTGGCTCGAGAGTTTGGAAGGCGCGAGCTGAAATAAATGTCTGAGTCAGTTCCAAGCCCACAGTAAAGGATTACATGAAGATTGACAACATCAGATCTTGTCTTTATGATTGCCTAGGAAAGTCTGTACTTGGCATTTCTATATACAAAATTTATTCAAGAAGCCTATTGCAATTTCTCTCCATTATTTAAAAATAATAGCCAAATTAATTAAACAAATCAAACAGAAAGAAATTTACTGCACCCCAGTGATTCTAAACTTATATGGTAGAATACCTAATAGCAGGCATTCTGGCTCACCAAGGTTAGACATGACCTCCCTCAAAGCCTACGTCACATAGGTTCATAGGAGTTTACTAGGCTAATGACCATAAGGGCCTTTTTAAGCTTCCCAAATCTCTGACAAGTTCTGATACCCTTGATAAGTGTAAGCATGGGCCTGGGACATGAGCAATTTACATGTTACCTGTCTCCATTAGAGACATAGGTGCCAAACCAGGGATGAATTTATGGTTTCCCATCCAATTGTCCAGGTTGCCTTAAATTGGGATAGAGAGAATCTCTGTTCACATGAATGGTTAGCCTGTTTCATAGACAGGGTAGTCTCTGGGATACATACTTATCTCTCCAGCAGGTCCTTTTTATATCACAGACAAGGTTTAAGTCTTTAGAATGGGTAATTCTGGTGCTGTTGGTTTTGTGGATATGCAGGAGGTTCATCAGAGTGGGGTCTCACAATGCCCTGTATGCCAGGCATAGATCTCCCCTCAAAAGCCTGTAGGACACAGAATACAGGGATAGGGCCTTGAGGCATTCTGCAGAGGACATTTTACTTACTCCCTGTATTCTTTTAGTGAGGAACCTCTGTGGACATTCCAGTTGTCGGATATGCCTGGTTAGGTGCATACCAAAGGGGGGCACTGTACTCAATGATAGGTCTGATGAATGTTGAACACAGTGGAACAATGACTTCCTTGGACTTAGATGCCATACATTTGTTTATAAGTTGTGTAACACATAATGATTTCCTCACCACTATAGACACATGATGGTCAAAGGCTAGATTACTATCTATGCGTGTCCCTAAGTCCCTGACTATTGGGTCAGCTCTAAGGGGTGTGTTGTCAATATGATAGTTACCAGGGATGGATGACTTCCCAAAGGATACTATTATGCATTTCTTGACATTTAATTTTAGTCCATAGCTCTGACACCAGTTGTTTGTCTGTGTTAACCCCTCCTGGAGAACATTTGTGTCAGAGTGACATTCAATGACAGCTTCTAATTTGCAAACATCTGCAATATTAGTCAGCCAGAGACCACTGACATTGCCCTTGACTTCTGAGAAGCAAATGCCAAAAGGAGCGGTCCAATGACTGATCCCTGAGGGACTCCACTTGTGACTGTCCTCTTTGTAGAGGTGGACTCCCCAATTCTAACTTCCTGGGTCCTGTCTGTGAGACAGTTGGCTATTCACTGGGTGACATACGGATTTGTACCTAACCACTTGAGTTTGTCAACAATGCCCGAGTGGGGTATTGTGTCAAATGCCTTGACCAGGTCAAGGTAGGCAATGTGAACAATTTTGCCCTCATCCATTGCTTTGGTGACCTTCTCAAAGAAGTCCACCAGGTTGAGTAGTCAAGATCTGCCCTTGATGAAATCAAACTGTGTTGGGACCAGTGTCTGGAAGTTTACTATATCTCTGTTGATCACCTGCATGATAATTCTTTCCATGGCTTTACATCTAAGACTAGTGAGACTTATGGGTCTGTAGTTTCCAGGGTCTGTAGGTGGCCCACCTTTTGCAAAGGAATATCTTGCCTTTCTCCATTCATCAGGTAGGAAGCCTGTTTAGAGGCTACAGTTAAATAGTAATTCCAGAGGCCCTGATATGTCATGCTTCACGCTACTTAGAAGATATTCTGGGATATCATCTGGGTCTAATTTAGCCCTCAGATACCTTTTACCAAATATCTTGCATAGGGAGGCACTGTAAGACCATACTGAAATAGTCTACATGTGGATAATTATAGTGCCAATAAATGTGGCTCAAACTCTCCTTCCTATGATGAAGTCTCCATGATGAGAGCTGCCACTGGCCAGGTGCAGAATAAAGGTCATTCTTCTTAATGTTTTACTTGGAGATTTCTAAGTCTCAATGAAGAATGAAAAATGACAGCATTATGAATACATGAAAATGGCAGGAGCTAGGGAAGGCAGAATCTGTTAAAAAATATTGTTTTATTGTTCAGATTGTGTTTATGACACTGCACCTATTAGCACAGCACAACTTTACTTGGTAGGTCTGAGATTTTTCATGCATATATAATTATGGGATTTGGGCTACTAACTTTTTATAGTGGGATGGGAGGCACCCATGGTCAGTGTTGTGTAGTTTGACAGATGATAATATCAAAACCTTTTTGTGTATGACTGTGGCCTTTTGTTCATGTGCACTAATGATGCAAAACAAGGGATCAAGGCAGAGATAGGACAAAATCAGCCATGAGGAAATATCACATCCTCATGGCATCCCTAAGGATGTATGGGAAACATCTGTTTGGTAATGAAGGGCCTAATCAAGTTGGGAGGAGAAAAGCCAATAATAAAGTTGTCCTGCACAGTAACGCAGTGGGTGGCAGAGAATGGACATTAACACAGTGCAAGAAGAGGGCAAATGATATAGAAAGATGAGTTATAAGCAAGGTGAGGCAGAATGTAATTAGCCATACCAGTACTGCGATGGGGGTAGGGGGCTCTAACAATTATCTCATTAACACAAAATAAGGAATACATCCCCTCCATCTGTGGGTATGACTATGACACAAATGATGGCACTGGAATAATGAGAGGTGGTGTGAACACTGGCTATTACCAGCATATGTGGCAGCAACACTCATCTACTCAGGAATGCTGGTTTAAAAACAGTAACATATATTTATGTATAGAACTGAATGCTGACATGGAATGATTACATTAAATACATGACCATTACTATTAATGGCCGAACCTTCCACATCTACACAGAATTACACTGAAGGCAGCTTGCAAGGCAATTGCCCCCCCCCCCCCCCCACAATTCCTTAATAAGCATAAATAAGTGTATAATATTTCTTTACTAATAATGTTTTCAAATTAATATTTCAGAGTCAGCAGCAGAAACAAGCAGTTCAACTACACAAATAAATTTGGCAGATATCAGCAGCAGAATAGCTGTTGAAGATGATGATGTTGATGTAATGAAAGGAGATACTGCCAGCTGAGCCAACTGTAATTTTGCAAATAACTGTATGTCATTGGTGAATATCAAAATGATTTATACAAGATGCTTGTGTTACAAATGTATTAGGACTGTATGGCATGTATATATTAAACTGCTACTGACGCGTGTGTTGAAAAGGGAAATGGCAGAATGCTGTTTGAAATGTAGCCACAGTGTATTCTGCTGGAAGAGAACAGAAATGTACATGCGCTATTGTAATTGTTTAAATGTATATATTTTAACAGTGGAAACTGGAATACAGGAAGTTAACTTCAGAAAAATAACTGAAATTAAATTACTTTATGGCTAGGCCATAAAAGATGGTATATTTCAGTTTTCAATACAGCAAGACACACAATGTCTGTACTAGGAAACTTTCTGTATTGTCTTTAGGGTGAAGTAATTACTGCTCTTGAAAGCATGAAGGAATGCAATTGTTTTATGACTTCCAATATCTGCCAAAGATCTGAGGAGAAGCCCTTGTGTATATATTTTACAGGTAGATGCTAAATACTGCCAACTTCTTCAATGGTTGTTTGGCCTGGAAACTAGCAGTCAGATAACAAGAAATGATGTTATTCTGCAAGCCATCCCAGCAGTAATATTTTAGATATTCATTTGAGAAGTCAGTTAGTGAGACAGAGCATTCTGTCCTCAACCTCACAAAAACTGGAAGATCCATTCACCACATCTGTCTTGCTCTATTAGTAAGTTACTAGAGTATAGTACATCTCTTAGATTCAGTCAAGAATATAGTAAAGCTTAATTTAGATATTTTTCTTTATTTATTTATGACTGTCCTGCAATGTTGTTTTAAATATTTCCTGTGGTTTTGAACTCTGATGTCACTGTGAATATGGATTTAGTATTGTCTTGTTCTTTTATTATTTATTATTAAATATATTTAAAGCTTTCCTAATAAAACTGTGCCAGCCTCTCCCAGGTGTGCGTTTGTGTGTGTGTGTGTGTGTGTGTGTGTGTGTGTGTGTGTGTGTGTGTGTGTGTAAATCAAACCTCAAAGAGTGTGTATGTCAGCTCCTTGGGCAGGGACATTAAGCACTGTTTGGACAGAGAGGGTACTGGAGGGCTTGGCTTGGTCACTCGGCTGAGATCTCAAATCTACAGCTATGCCAGTGGGGAGTCTTACTGGGAATCTAGAGAAAGGTAGAGCAACTAGTCATGGACTGACTGTGGTCTCTGTGTGCTCTTAAGGGAGAAAGCTGCATCTGGAAATACTGTGTGTGTACTTATCATCCTCTCACTGTATGTCCCCCACTAGTCCCAGTGGTGAGGATTGTGGTTCCTTGATTACTGGTCCAGTGGCTGAGAGTCACAGTTGATAACATAGTTATAGTTTTAAGGCACAGGAAAGTGGAAATCAGTCCCAAAGTTTAATGGCAAGTTCTACCACCCCATAACATGTTAGTGACAATGAGGCAAGCGACAGTACATCACAAAGTCATTCACATGAGAAAACCTATGTACTTCTACATCAGTATCTCCAAACCCAAACACTTTCAGGATGATGTCAGACTCTCAGAGATAACTGTGTCTGCAGTGACACTATTATGAAGGGTAGTCAGGTGCAGGAATTTGTTATAGTTACCCCAGGAAAAACATAAAACATTGGCTGCCCAGCAGTAAATGTATCATAACATTGTTAGGGCTCAGAGTGCTGTCACAGACTGTCAGCTGGAAATGGTCACTGTCCTCCTGGATATGCATGAGAATTTTAGCACTACTGAGAAATGCCACAGAGCAGGTATAATGCCTTGGTCACATTGGTGCATAGTATGGTAGCACAATAAGCATTGGTGGCCATCTCCACTCATATACAAATTAGAACTTACCAAACTGAAGCAGGGGTCAGCCTTGGAAGGGGAAGAGGACAGGGTACTGTCCAGACATGTGGGGGTAGATCACATGAGACTACAAATGCTTCTCAAGAAAGTACTGTAATTAGCCAGGGGGGAACAAGCACAACAGATTACTGCAGGCCACATCAGCATTCCTCTACACCTAGATGAACCTCTCACTCAAGGTCCTGATCATGTTCTCGCAGGATAGTCAGATCACTGTCTGCAGGATCACTTGTTTCAAGTAGGTCATGACATCAGACCAACCAACCATCCAGCTCTCAGACAGCTCCTCTTCAAAATCACTTGAACCATTACCTAGCCTGTTTTTAGATGATGTGTATGGCACATTTCACCTTAACCTAAACTGTGATTCAAGTGTGTGATTTCTGTTATTTACAATTTGACTTTTACAAACAAAGGTCAATATTAGCTTGAAAGGGAATAGGTTATTAAAAAAAGGGATGAGTGCTTAGCATGCTTTTTGACTATATGCATTTCATTCCTGTAATGGTACTGCTTAAAACCTCATGGAACTGTGAAAAGAAATCTGTATGTCATAACATAAGATTGCAGTCATTAATCCTATTAATGCTCTGTGCATTACCATTTTTACAGCTGGCAGTTACCTACAACATAAAAGTAGTGATACAGAAGTTTACAAAGTAAAACAGTGATGAGAACATTACAGATTGAAATGGGTATCCTGCCATGTAAACAAACACTGCTGCCGCTTCATCCCCACCCCTGCACAAATTATGATATTTTTGTCTCTGAGGCCACAAATTATTGTGTTTGTGTGTGTGTGTGTGTGTGTGTGTGTGTGTGTGTGTGTGTGTGTGTGTGTGTGTGTGTGTGTGTGTATGTGTGTGTGTGAGAGAGAGAGACAAAATGGAATCATCTGATGTGCAGTACCTCAGCAGACAAAACATACTCTAAACTGAGAAGACACTGCATGCTATAACAAACAATAGGATACATTTTCATAATAATGATGTGTATGAACTCATGTTAAATACTGAATTAACAGTCCTTACTAAATGAACCACTTGAGGACAATCAGTATGTGCATACTTAGTTAAACTACCTCAATAGAATTTATTATGTGAAATAGTTAAAAACTTGATTATTACTGATATGACGATGCCTTACAACATCAATGAATAGGAGTCAGTGAGCTATCAGGCATGACTTTTACAAACAATAATATGAGCAACTGTTCTTAAATAAAAAATATATATATATTTTAAGAAGAGAGAGAATATCAGATGAACAGAGTCAGCAGACCATGCACCGCATAGCATACCCAACAGATAACTCTTCATGCATCAATTATGCTCTATGTTTTTTTTTGTTTTTTTTTACAATAAAGTAAACATTAACCGGAATATCGTGATCTAAAGTTCTTGACTAAATGGCACCACTTTACCTGTCCAGCTGTATTCCATCCAAGAGACTGCTGCATTGGGTCCCTTACTACTGCTGGCTGATCAGCATTAGTCATAATGGAACTGGAAATGGGTGCTACAGTGACAACATGAGTCACTTCATCACCAGACTGATGCATGTTCTTGTGCAGAATGCACTAAACATCCTGCCCACAGTAGGTGAGTCATACTGAAGGTCCACTCCAGACTCATACAGGCAACAAAAACACCTCATCAAGAGGCTGAAGACCCTTTTGGTGACAACATGGGTCTGGACAGGGATGTGTTTTTGGTGTCTTTTGCAGCTTCATTGGATTTCTCACTGGTGTCATCAGAGTTGGATCCGGCATTAGGTGACATAGGCAGTTACCTATGGCCCACTGGTTGGGGGAGCTTGCTGGGGGGCTGCCACAAAATGTAAAATTTGCTAAATAATTAAAATAAAATGTTACATTTCTTTAACGACACATCATCCATAGTTTGTGCATGTGTCTTTAGTATGATGCATGCAAAGCAATGTGTTGGAACAGTGCTACCATACACCAATGAGTAACATGTAGAATTTCAACAATGGCACCACAGAGTGGAGAACAGTACTCAAACTTCTCCATTCGAGTGTGTTTCTCAGCCGGTAATCTAAGACGTGTGTTAATGACCAGAGTTACAGCAGAGCTGTGTGTGTGTGTGTGTGTGTGTGTGTGTGTGTGTGTGTGTGTGTGTGTGTGTGTGTGTGTGTGTGTGTGTGTCTGTGTGTGTGTGTGTGTGTGTGTGTGTGTGTGTGTGTGTGTGTGTGTGTGTGTGTGTGTGTGTGTGTGTGTGTGTGTGTGTGTGTGTGTGTGTGTGTGTGTGTGTGTGTGTGTGTGTGTGTGTGCGTGTGTGTGTGTGTGTGTGTGTATGTGTGTGTGTGTGTGTGGCTGTAAGTAACAAGAACCTTAATCTTCCACACGAACTACCAGATTGCTGGCTTAGTAGTCAGAGTTTGTTGAATGTGCTGAAATTGGTAATTTTGTATTGGTTCATACATTTTGTTTCACTGCTTAAAAGAAAAAATCATCAATACTACAGGGATACATTTGCAAGGAATATGAGTTGCACTGCATTTTTAAGGAATGTTGAGTTTCAGTGCAGTTGGAAGGAATGTTGCTTCAAAGGAAGAGATGTTTACTATTGCTTATGCTAAGTCTTTTTTCAATGAACAGCTATTTTATTTAAAAATGTCTGTCAGTGTTTGTGCTATAGATTTTCAAAGCAGTGCTAGAAGCACAACAGGTAGCATAGTTGCTTTTGGTGCAGAAGTCTGTGGGCTCTGCCTCCACACCATAGGTTTATAGGTTCATAGGTGTGTACTAGGCTAATGGCCCTGGAGCCTTTACAAGCCTAGCCCATAGAAATGGTCTGGCATTGTGCCACCTGACATCAGTTCCCAGTGCCTCTATCAAGCAGAGCCACTGGAGTGATCCCCAAGGTGAACTTTCTATTTCCCATCCATTCATCAAGATTTCTCTTGAAGAGGGCCAGTGAGGTGCTCTGCTTGACATGTATGGGAAGTCTATTCCAGAGCATGGGCAGTCTCTAGGTTATGAACCTGTCCCTCCAACATATTCTGTTGATTGTGGTATTGAGATTGAGGTCTCTGGAGCGGGTAGTGTGGAGGGACTGGGATTTGTTTAGATGCAACATTTCTAACAGAGCTGGGTTAGACATGGCTTTGTAAGTCAAGCAGAGATCACCTCTAAGTAGGTGATATGAGACAGAGAATTAGAGGATTTGATGAGGGATCTCAGCATTTTGTTGAGACTGATAAGGGAGTTTTTCCAGTCTTGGGACTTCACCTTATTCCACATCAGTTTCCTCTTTCTGTTGTAGAGTTTGTTTATGGCAGGGGACCACCAGATTGGCTTTCTTTTTTTGGAGGAGAGCGTCTTGGTTCTATTGGGTATGGTGAGATCCATGCATTTGTGTACATGTTCATACAGGACATTAGTGTATGATTTGGCAGTCATGCAGCTGTTCTCCAATTGCATGGGTGCTGTGAAGTTAGCCACCTCTGTTTTTAGGAGCCCAAAGTTAGCTTTGGAAAATGTTTCATGGTGATTACCTTTGCAGGGATGGGGGGTGGGAGGGATGTGGATTTCCAAGGTGATTAGTTTGTGATCGGATCTAACAGGGAGGAGTTGACTATTGGTATAGAGCAACGGTCGCCCATGTTAGTAATGACCAGGTCAAGGATGTTGCTAACTCTAGTGGGGGTAAGAACGAGCTGGTCCAGGGCACTGGAATTAATGAATTCCAGGAAATGTTGGGCAAGTGAATTGGTACATGAGTAGTTTTCCCAGTTAATGGAGGGGTAGTTGAAGTCACCCAGTATGAGTGTTAGGTTGGACCCTAATGTTCTCCAGGGTGCTTAGGAACGTAAAGTGTGAGTCTTGGGAAATGGTTGGGGACCTGTAGCAGGCTATGACCTGAATTGTTGTCTTACCCACTGTTAGCTGGTTAGCTGCACCTGAAGTATCTCTGATGCATTATGTTGGGCTACCAGTCTGGAGGTGTGTGCATCCTTTATGAATATGGAAACACCACCGCCTTTGGAGCTTCAGTCCAAGTTCTGGGGCTGAAAGGTGTGGAATGAGTTATAGCCTGGTAGTGCAGGGGTGCTTTCTACTGCCTTGAACCATGTCCCTGTTACAGCACAAATATCAATGTTCTCCATTTTATGGAGTGCTTTGAGTGATTAAATTTTGAGATTTAAACTTCTAGCGTTGAGCAGCATGACCCTCAGATTGCATTTGTTTGTAGCTGTTATGGTGGTAAATTGGTCTTTGGAACACCTTCTAAAAAAAGGCACTATAGGGGTGGCAAGAGCCTTGGCCAGTATCCGGAAGCCCAGGAGTGACAGATGCAGGCCATCTCTGGCAAAGCATTGAGGTCTGTCAATTATGTCATCCCAGGCAAACAGATACTAGATCCCCTTAGAATGACACTGGAAACTTAGCCAATTGTTAAAATCAATCATTTTCTGCTTGTACTGTGGTATCATTCTGGGTGATGGTAGGATGTTGCTCAGGGCTAGGGTCATACCCGCCTGGGCTACATAATCCAAGAGCTCCTCCATGTCTCTTTTCATGTAGTTCATGGAGGTACATCTCAGGTCATTCACAACCACATGTACAATGGCAGTCATATTTGTACCTGTTGTTGAGGGACTTGAGTGCGTGGGTTATGTGGTGGATCCTGGCACCTGACAGGCAGCTGACTGTTACTTTCTCCTTATTCAACCTAGTGAGTGGGACATCAGTGTGTCTCACTATCGAATCACCTATGACTAGTGTGTTGGGCATGCTGTTTTGCCTTAGGGGCTTTGGTTGAGTGGTACACTGTTTAGGAGGATTATGTGTCTTGTGATTAGTGTTGCGTTGTGGTGGTCGAGTGCGTTTCTGCCTTGGAGGTCTCTGCTGTTTGGGTAGATTTAGATTGAGAGCCTCCACGAAGGTGGGTGTGTGGTTTATGTTTTTATGTGAAGGCAGTGCTGGTGTGTGTTCTGGAGGGCTATGTGTTCCATGTGGTGTGGTGCAAGTGTTGACCTTCTCCTCTTGTCCAGCTATTCCAGTTTTGGCTGGAGAGTGCGTGGCTTCCAATTTGGATATATAAGTGTATCTCTCGCAAGTCTGAGTGTTGGGAGGTGAGAGGAGAGGGTTATCAGTGTACATAAGGCAGTTGCTACATTGCCTCAGGATGCCCAGGTTCACCAGGTTAACAGGAGAAGCACATGTCTGGAGGGGTGTGCATTAATAATAAGTACTGGAGTTTCCTTGTAGAACATTTAGTGCTGGTAGCACTTTTGTGTGTTACAGTAATTGCTACAAGAAGTCTGGTAAAGTGCTAGATTAATAAGCTAGTAAAATTGCAGGAGAGGAGACAACTAGCAGATCTCAGAAGCTTACAAACAGTCCAGCATACAGCAGATCTGTATCTGGAC
The DNA here is from genome assembly GCF_019279795.1 of Protopterus annectens. Lineage (NCBI taxonomy): Eukaryota > Metazoa > Chordata > Ceratodontiformes > Protopteridae > Protopterus > Protopterus annectens. The sequence continues at coordinate 398,325,312 of NC_056730.1, read as the reverse complement.
TAGATTAGTTACAGAAAAGGCAGGAAATGTTTTTTTTTTTTTTTTTAGTAGAAAGTGAAGAGACAGAAGATCATGAGATAATTCAATATTCAGAAGTTAAAGGTGTGGTCCTTTGCTAAGTTCTCACTATAAACAGTAGAATGAGCTGATGTAATGTGGCTGGGGTGATTGTCCAGTATCAACTTTATACCAGAGGCTGGCAACTCAAAGCCACCAAGGCTTAAGAGCACAAGAACTGGGTGAGTGGGTGAGAAAATAAAACAGTTGTACAGATTACAGAGATATGTATTAAATGAGAAGTGCAGGGACAATTGAAAATAAACACTTATCTTTTCCCAATATCACAGCAGGCAGTAGTTCAGTCTCTCTGCAGCTTAGAACAGCTTCAGCAAACAGGTATATCTAATTTAAAACTCTGGCTATTAAAGGCAGAGATGAGAAACCAGCCCAGTTATCCAATCAACAATAACAGTTTTGCTGGGGAAGCCCAAGGACTACTGGACTCCTGGATTAACTCTAGCTTCAACATCTCCTGACTTTCCCAGTTAACAAATGTAAAATAAATAAATAAATAAATAAATGGATAAATTTCCTCCTTTCAGTCTGTTTGACTCACTCAGGCACCCTATAATGAGCTTGCTTAATAGGCCTTTGGGGTCCCGTATCTACATGATGCTACACTAGGTGAGTACACACAGGTTTCGCGGTGAACATGCCCCCAAATTCCTGTATCACTGCTCGTACTTCTTTAACCTGAATTGGGGATAGTTGCTGATATATTGCTACCTCTCCCACAGAAGTGTCAGTTCAAGCCTCACTGAGAAGGTCAGTCACCAGATCACCCTCAGCCTCCTCCTGCCATCCACTGTGAATACTCAGCACTAGGACCACCCTATAATAATAAGACATCATTATGTTAACATGATACAACTTATGTCTCTGCCTCCTGCCTATCTTTTGGCATTGCTCACAGGTCCTGCAGTACCCTGTTACAGCTTTTGCAATCCCAGGCCAATAACAATTCTGCATAATGCATATCCTGATATGCTTTATGCCCAAATGACCTGCAAAAAGAATGTGGTGGACTATGGCTAGAGGTGCCAGATGGTAAGCTCTGGGCACTACCAACTGCCGTACTACCTGACCCTCTAGCCTTCCCCTCAGGTGTCCACTCTCTATACAGTAACCCTTTGTTATCTGCAAAAGAAATACCATGGGTTATGGCTAGAGGTGTCAGCCGGTGGGGTCTAGGCTCTACTAACTGTCATATTACCTCACCTTTTAGGTCTCCCTCAGGGGTCCACTCTTTTTACAGTACCCCTTTGTTATTGACAAAAGGAATGTCATGAGCTATGGCTTGAGGTGCCAGATGGTAGGCTCTTGGCTCTACCAACTGCCATATTACCTCACCCTCTAGCCCTCCCTCAGGGGTCCACTCTCCATTCCGACATGCAGACTTCCTTTTTTCTTGAGCACCAGGTGCCTCCTTAGCTCCCTTCCTCCCTCAAGCCTTGTAAGGTAGGGTCTGAAAGCTGTTACTGTCTTAACTTTATTTTCATGATTCCCTCATAGCTCCCCTTCCACAGGAAGCCTAATATCCTCTGTCAGCAGTGCCTCACTGTCAGCCTGGATACCACCACCCACCTCTGTCCTTGCAGTCACCATGTCCACAAGAACACCAGTACCTACCAGCAGTTGTGGTTCACCTTCAGGCTCACTGCTACAAGGTAGCTCCCTCCCTGAAGTAACCAGATCACTAACCCCAGCTTCAGGCATAGGATCTGTCTGGGTCACCCCCAGGCTAACAGACCTGTGTGCCTGTCTCCAAACTTGATTGTATCACTGCATGCACATAAGGTACTACACTATCAAAATCATTCCCTATTAAGAGATATACAGGAATATTCTCAAACACACCTACCTGTTTGTTCCCTTTTCCATCCTCTCAGTCAAAATGAACCCTGACCAAAGGTATTTTGAATGGGGTCCCAACCACAGCTCTGGCTGGTGTGGACTGCCCAAGCAAGTACTGCTCCTCCTTAGCCACTGCAGGCCTCACAATGGCTATATCAGAAGCTGTGTGTCTCTCTCTCTCTCTCTTAGCAGTGGCTTGTCTTCCATCTACTAAGACAGGATACAAGTTTTGGTGATAATTTGGTATGTCTGTTATTTTCAGACAACTTATCACTGCCTGTCATTCCCAGTTGCTGGTTCCCTCACTTTTTATTTCTCAAATTGCTTCAATGGACATTTGTATGCTACATGGCCTCTCTGATTCATTTGAAACATCTAATACCTGATCCTGACTGTGTGTTTGAACTTGTGGCTTCCCCTGTTACTGTGAACGCTGTTGGAGTGGTTTAGGCTGCCCCCATAGGTTCCCTTATGTCCATGTGCAGCACTAGGTATCCTTTTCTTATGCAGTGGTGTTTTACTTGCCAAGCAGAGAACCCTCTTCTCCCCAACTCATTTTCAGAGTTACACTACCAGTCTGCCAACAGATCCTCATGTTCTCAAAGTGTTGAGAGCCTGTTCCCTCACCAAAAGGTCTGCCAGTCCTTCAAAAGTGGTGACCTGACAGCAACTCACCCACCTGTGAAAGTAAGTACTTAAATCGCAATGTAATCACATACATGTTCATCTGCCTTGTGTCTATGTTCATGAAATTTTTTCTATACATTTCAGGAGTTGATATAAAACAATCCAGTAAACATTGTTTTACATGATCATAATTCAAACAAACAATACCAGACAGATTATCAATTGCATTAACAGCTTTACCATGGAGTAAGGGGGTCAGGAACCATACCCAGAGCCCTTGGTCAACATTATATTTTTACATACCCTCTCAAATACATAAATAAAACTACTAAAGTCATCTCCCTCTCTGTACTGAGGAAAAGGTTTACAGACCTTTATGGTTTCTGGGGTTCAGTCATTTTCTTCCCCATTACCTCCGTGACCCTGTTGAATGGTTAAGAGCTCCTTTTCATGCTGTCTCTTCCTCTCATTTTCTTCAGCTTCCAAATGTCCTTTGCATGTTTCTCCTTCTCCCTCTCCTCAGCCTCCAAACATGGCAGTTCATACTGATACTTCTCCCTCTCTTCAGTCTCCAAACATTTGGCTTCCAGTTCAAGTCTTTTTAACTCCAGATGGATTTTTAAGTCCTCTGAAAAAAGGTAAACTGTCCCTTTTGTGAAGACTGCACATCCACACCACCAAAATGGATATCCTCCAAACTGCTGGTCTGCTCTGTGGCTGTGACTAAAGTTAAAATCATTGCTTCCTTAGTCAGGTTGGCATGCACCTGTCCTTTGGCTTCACACACCTTAGCCAACCGGCTTCTTGTCAGCTTGCTATAATCCTCTGCTGACATCTTTGCCTGGTCTCCCTGATTAAACTGACTAAAAAATAATTAGAACTGCTCTGAAATTAAACTGTATGTTTATCTTGTGGATGTCAAGAGTGCACTCCTCAGTGACAACTACCCACTGGCTACTAAAGCTCAATTAAAATCCCACATCTCTGCCATCAAATAATGTGATAACCCCACTTAAACCTGAGGCAGTAACTAAGGAGCATCAATCCTTACCACTGTCTCTGGTAAGGGAGCGTCACTGAAAGCAGGGATATAAATACACAATTTCTCCTAAGAGTACACCAGGAACAGGCTCCAAACCTGGGACTGGACTATATGCTTCACTCCAAGTCCCCAAATAAGTCTTCACACTAACCACTACAGAGGACTGTGTCCCAGTTCTAGTAGGTATTTGACAGACTCACTCTTGAATATTTGATATTCACACATACAAACACTCTTGGGAAAGAGTGGCACAGATGTACCTGCTATGTCCTCGTTCCCAAATCATAAGGTAATGGCTGCCACTAGTTAAATACCACAATATCCTTCAAAAGGGGTGTTCAATTATACTTGGTAAAATAAATACTGATATAAAGGGCAGCATGTAATCCAAGCAGTAAGGCTTTTCAGAGTGTCCTGGTGTTATTACAATAAGCATAAACACTCTTGGGTTATTAAAAGTACTTTCTAAATAACCAGCCACAATAAAAGGTAGTAAAAATATTTAATCAATAAAATGATTTAAAACACACACACACAAACACACACACACATACACACACACACACACACACACACACACATATATATATATATATATATATATATATATATATATGAAGAATAAGTCCCAGTCACAGAAATGAAATCAATGAAGTAGCCCAAAATATAGAAGAAACAGCGTGGTAATTACCTTCTAAAGCAGGTATAATCTCAAAAGCACAGGATATAGCAGTGACAGCGTGTTAGATGCCTTCCAGACAAATGGCGTTTTCTCAAACAGCGTGAAAAAGATAATCCAACACAGTCAAGTATACCACAAGGCTAGCTACTGAATAAATCCAGACAAAAAGCAATGGCTTCTCTTCAAAAAGTCACAATGTATCACCACCAGGTAAAGGATAAAAGTTTAATGCAAAACGTTAGCGCTTTCACGGACAAACAGCTTCCGCTTCATCAGGGTATTTTACACACACACACACACACACACACACACACACACACACACACACACACACACACACACACACACACACACTGAATCCAATAAACCACAGAGTTTCACATACAGGAATTATGAAAATAACATTGTAGGATAGGTTTCGCACTGACTGTAGAAATAAACTCTATCTAACTGTAGTTCCCTGACTGTCTAAAGAGTAACTTCCCTGTCTAATCTAATTTACTCAGTAAGGCGAGATGATACTCTTACTTCTGCAATCAAAATAAGAATATATGTCCACTCTTCAGGCTGCTGTCTGGTCCTCAGCAACTGGAATAGCAACTCCTACTATTTCTGCTGAAAAGGTCTGGAAAACTCTGAGGGATAACTACTGATCTGGAAATCAACAACTACAACAACTACTGAACAACAACTGAGTAACTACAACAACAACTAATACTACTACTTTTTATACTTTTTAATTGGCTCAGAACCTGCTTTTATAGCAGAATTTTTTAAAAGTCACAGAAAGCTTTTGTGAGAATTCCACTCTCTCATATCAAACTTTAAAACATAAACAAAACAGCTGCTGTGGATATTCTATTCCTTTTAGCTCTGGGACATGATGACATCACATTTAGGTCAGCTGACTGGTACAACCTATATTCAGAATTATTTTAAAAATAACACGTACATCTCATCAGCCAGAAGAACACTGTTTGATTCAAACATCTTACATAAATCAAATTAGTAATCAAAAAACATAAACTTATTTACAAATTTATAGCTAGTCATGCTGGCATATATAACACAGGGTAATTTACAATTGTTACAAGTATTTGCAAAACTTCAGCCAGTCATGCTAGCACAGATAACAATATCTAATATCCTAACATACCCAACAAGCCAGACTTTGCATCATGAAATCTTGATGTAATCATGGATAAGAGAATGACACTTAAAGACAACTGGTGTTATGTTCATGTTTCTTTCTTAGGAACATTGCCGTTATTATGCACTTTATTCCTCCTGAGAAATTACCTGTCATTGTTCATGTTCCAGTTTCTTTTTGCTTGGATTACTTCAGCTTGTGGGATCTAGATGGATTGTTTATAATGCAGAATTCTGTGATGTTGTCTACTTACAGGGATCTCACATTGCCAGTACATTATACATACCAATTTTGTACAGCCCACTCTGGCTATTTGTTTTATTATATTCAAGATCCTGCTTCTTATTTATTTAAGCCCACATGATGTGAGCTTACCTCTTAAGTAAGAGTTGTTGATGCCATGCCATCCTTTTTATACCACATCCACACAGCCGGCTTGGTGATGCTATTAGTTCTCAGAATACAATTTGAATCTTTAGGTGTTTGATCATTTGCATTTTATGCTCCACAATTTTGAAAACTAATGCCTTCTTAACTTAGGAAATCTCCTCCACTGAACACTTCACAAGGTCCCTGCAGACACTTTTGGCTGCTTTAGCTTTTAATTCTAGATATTAAGTTTGGAAGTTGTGGCATTTTTTTAAATAAATGTCATGGCTAAGGACCTCAGTCACTTTTCAACTGTAAAAAGCTGATGGAATAATCAAAATATGCAAAATCTCAACATCTATTATGTTTAATCAGAAAGACCAGGAAGTTACACTACATGCAATTTTAGTTTTGTATCTTCTTAAAAAAAAATTGTTAGATTGGGTTTGAATGATAGTAATTTAAAACTTAATAATGATAACAACAAATTCCAGCAATCAGTAATAAATTTAGATAATCTTAGTGGACATAATGGTTTTCAAGTAGTAAATACTAATAATCAAATTTTAATAACGTTGAGCCCCCTGTTACTGAATTAGAGGAACTGTTATTAAGAAGTAAAAATACAAATCATTGTGGAAAGTATCGTGGGGTTAGGGTGGATAACAAGCTTCCCTTAGGAACAATCTTAGAGCTTTAACTAAGTCTAGGACTTTAACAAAGAGTAAGAAAGTAAACAGAGTTTCACTGATAGACAATAAAAAAGGAAAATGCAATCTTTGTGATGGTGTGTTTCTAACTTTCCCAAAATGCACCACATACTGATAATTTCTCTTATTACACAACATAAATTGAGTAATGATGCTGAACTTTATTCATACTCTGAAACAAGCAATAGACAAATGATTGATTCTCTATATTTTCAAATTTATCACCCAGAATAAAAAACAAGATGATGCAGAACAATTGGCAGTAGCAATTTAAGATGTACCTGATAGTGTAATTATTTCTGATCTAACTGAAATAGTCAATGAACATGAATCAGATAATTTCAATAAATGTGTTAGTTCTGTTGGCACATCTCCTGGGGGGTTAAGGGGGCCTAATCTCGCTCCTCCACCAGATTTATACCCAGAAATAATAGTATAGTAACAACCCATAATATTGTAAAAACAAAAGGGATGTCTAATTCTGTTACTACAGATGGAATTGTGAATAAAAAACTGAAAAGAAGAGGACTGAGAGGAACACCAGTACATAATCTTTCTACAGACTGCCATAACGATCTCTCAGACATGACTGAGGAAGAAACCTGTGAGGGTCTTGATATTGCATATCATAATACAAACAGGGATTATGAGGAGGACATTTTGTTTTAATGGATTCAGTGTTGAAATTTACCAAGAAAATATTAAGAAATGTTGATCCCAACCAATTACAAATTCAAGCTTTTCTAGCTTAAAAATAACTGGCTTGCCTGAATTATTAAAGAAACTGTTTATGAGGATGGTATCTTATAAGCAAGAACAACGAATACCAAATGATAATTAAATAAAGGAATTAAAAAACAGATTTAATAATACTTTGTGTTTATATTATTATAATACAAGCAGTTTAGGGAGCAAACACCTTGACTTGTTTATTACACAATATGAGAGTTTTGATATCTCTGTCATCACTGATGTATGGGATTCAACTAAATTCTGTTTTCTTGGTTATATGAAGACTGAGTGCTTTCAGTCACAAAGAAGTGGGGGTGGAGTACTAATGCTGTTAAAACTAGTATATCATACAAACGTACTGCACTTAAAGGGACAATGCCAGTGTTTAAAATTCGGGTCCAAGATACAGCACAGCAAAGTAACACCCACTCTAATGCGTCATTCAAATTCCCTCCCTCAGTGTCAATTTTCTAGCAAACTTCCTGTACACCTTCTGTTCCACTGCTGCTTTGGCTCCTGATCCCAAATGCGCTTTATCTTTGTGTTCCTATCACGCTGCTATTGCACTTACGGCTTGCCTGAATCTATATACATTCCTGCATCTTTTTTCAAAGCGTCCCTCCACAGATAATACATTTTCTGATAGTCAGTCCGTGCTGTTTCTCAAACTAGTTATGCTGGTTAACTGTCATGTTTTTTTAAAAAAATATTTTTTTATGTACGTGCCGATATGTATAGTGTATACTGAACTGTGTACCTGAGTAGGCAGTTTCTCGGGATGGTCCCATTCTGATATTTGCATTGCATACAGTATTTTCTCAAACATACTTCACAACTGTGCAGACTTTTGTTGAATGTCCTGTATTGTTGCCGATTTTTTTCTGGTCCGATAGATTCAGTAATAACAACCAATACTGACAGGCATTTGTGTTTCCAGGTTTCTTACCCTTAGTAAAGTCGTACTTCTGCATAAGGCGTATCTCTAGCCAGCTTCTACATTTGTAAGAGTAATTAAAAAAAAATCCCGATTTCTATATATGGCTTAGTCTAGTTTTTTTTTGCTATACGTGTACCTCCAGCGTCCATGTCAGCCACTAAATCCATGGTCTCACAAGTGCTGCTAACAAAGTCTGACCCACTTTTTACACTTTTGTCTCACATCCCACTCCACCACTACTTTAGATTTTGTGAGGACGTTTCGTTCTAAGAGCCTCTGATGAGCTATTGTTAAGCAGGAGAACTAACTTTACAGGACACCTGCCATCTGACCAATGCCTTCCCGATCTTTAACTAACGCCT
>NC_056730.1:398245385-398316287 GCF_019279795.1 Protopterus annectens | reverse complement strand
TTATATAATTAATATATTATATATATATATATATATATATAAATATATGTGTGTCTGTGTATGTATATATATATATATATATATATATATATATATATATATATATATAATATAAAATAAAAACACTTCAGAAATACTGGGGGAAAATAAAAAATGAACAATCTACAGAGCCAATAACAGCACGGTACTATAGAGCAATAGGAACAGTGAAACATGTGATAAATTAACACAAAACCAAGTATCCTTTTAGCGCTTTCATCCTTTAATATCCAAGGACTTCTTCAGAAAGAGTAATGAACAATACAGGAAAAATCCACATATTTATACATAATGGTTAAGAAAAAAATATATGTAAATAAACAGTTTGCCAATGATTAAGAAGTAATGTAACATTTAACCAGTCCTGTATTGTTCATTACAATTACAAAGCACAATTACAAAGCATAGCATTATAATTCAAAGTGGAAAGGTCTGGTGGGTATGAGTTCAGGAAATAAGGAGTGACTGGGTTTTTTGATGCAGATCCTGATAATAATGACCATACATGCTGTTATATTCATAAAGCTGCGGAAAGTATTCTAAGATCTGAGCTGATGCAGGAATGGAGAAATGAGATTTTACCTATAGGAATGAGTGCAAGTATAGGGATACAGAAAATAGACAAGAGGAGTTTGCTGGAGAAAACTGGCAAAGAAACCAAGGTATTGGGAGCAAATAACTGGAGAGGGGTTGATAATAGAGTGATTTGACGCCACAAATAAGTTTAAACTGCAGGTTGGAGACTGCCTTACCTGCCAGGTATTGATATTAGAGTGTAGGCAAATAGAAAGGGATGGAGGAGTGGTAAGTGAAAGACCAGTAGTGGTAGAGTTTTTATTTGAGTATAGAACAAAAGGTCCTGTTAAAAAAAAAAAAAAAAAAAAAAAGGATGATTAGTAAGGCATATAAAATATTGCATAACTATAAGAATCAATCAGGAGAGGTTAGAAGTGAATGAGAAGAAAAAGTTATCAATTTCAAGAGTTGGCTAAGCTTCTGGTGTCATTCAAAGGGGATCCAGTGTCAGTCAGCCTGGGATGACATGCTTGACAAGCCATGCTGCTTTGCTAGAGACAACTTGCACCTGTTACCCTTAGGCTTTCGAATAGTAGCCAAGCCTCTTGCCACTCCCATAGTGCCTTTTTTAGGTAAGGCTCAAAAGACAAACCCACTTCCGTAAATAGCACAAGAAACAAAATAATGAGGGTAATGCTACTCCGTGCCAGAAGTCTAAACCTCAAAATGAACGCACTCGAGGCACTCCTCAGTATGGAGAAAATCGATGTATGTGCAGTAACAGAAACCTGGTTTAAGGCTCCAGAGAGCACCCCAGCACTACCAGGCTACAACTCATACCACAAAACCCGGACCGAAATACAAGTTGGGGCGTATCCATATTCATCAAGGATACCCACACCACCAGGTTAGTGACACAGCACGATGCTTCAGCGATCATGCATGTGCAACTAACAATGGGCAAAACTGCAATTCAAATTGTAGCTTGCTACAGATCACCCACCATGTCCCAGGATCCCCATTCTGCATTTCTGGAAACACTGGGAAGCATAAAGGTCCTTCCATACACCCTGATACTAGGTGATTTCAATTACCCAAACATTAACTGGGAGAACTAGTCTGGAACTCTCTTCCCACCAGTATTCTTTCCTCTACCTCTCTACCCCATTTCAAGAAACAACTGTTTCACCACTATCAGAAGCACTGGCTTTGCCAATGCTCATCTCCTGACTGACATTTCCTAGTCTCTATTATCTACCTGAATTGTTCATTGTCTTCATTATTTTATTTCCTTATATGCATTGTTAACAAATGAATTTTGCAATCTGATTGTTTGTTTGATATTTGACTGTTTCTCTCTCTGTAATATTATAATTTTGGAAATGTCTGTATTTTGTATAATGTTGGAGCTTTTCTCCCCGGGCCTCCGCTGAAAAAGGACATTGTATCCAGTCGGATTTTTTTCCCGGTTAACAAATGTAAAATAAAATAAATAAATAAACTACTCAAGTACAAACTCCCTTGCCCAGCATTTCCTAGAATTTATAAACTCAAAACACCTTGGATCAACTGGTTAACACCCCCACCAGAGGTGACAACATATTGGACCTGGTCATAACCCACATGGCGACTGGTGTTCCATACCGGAGGTCAACCCCTCACTGGTTAGCTTTGACCATAAACTAATCACTCTGGATATCCACATTCCGCCCTCACCTCCCTGTCAAAGATACCTCAGTGAAAAACGTTTCAAAAGCCAACTTCACGACCGAGGTGGAAAGTTTCAAAGCCCCCATGCTAAAGGATAACACTGTCCAAGCTGCAAACTCCATTACTAATGCACTCTACGGGCACCTGCAAGAATGCATGGATCGTACTATCTCAAGCATAACCAAGACTCACTTTTCCAAGAAAAGAAAACCAGTCTGGTGGACCACTGCCATAAACAAGCTGTACAATAGAAGGAGGAAACTAGTACAGAAAAAAGTGAAATCCCAAGAAGGGAAGACATCCCTGATCAGTATGCAAGAAACTACGATCCCTCATAAAATCATCCAAGGCTTGCTTCGAAAGAAAAATTGCCAAGGACTCCAAAGATAACCATAATGCATTCTTTAGCTGTGTCAAAAATATAAGTGGCAATTCTCAGATCTGCTCGGAGTTAGTGCAGAATGGCAGAAAATACACTGAACTGACCGACATCACCAACATCCTGGCAGACAGGTTCAGTGCAAACTTCACCCCCCCCATCCCCAAAAAGGCCCATAACCATACCAGAAGAATATAGTCCCCTGAAATCACAGACACTCAGGTTAAAACATCCCTCTCCAAACCCAAAAACACAGCATCAGTGGACTGGACTGGGTCCCAGGCTGCATCCTACACGAGATCCAAGATTAACTAATCCCTCACATTAACACACTGTTCATACTCAGCCTCTCCACAGGCTATGTGCCCATAGAGTGGCGCACAGCAACAGTTATTCCGCTCCACACAGACCCTGGGAACTATCGCCCTATAAGCCTGACTAGCTTGGTCTGCAAGGCTATGAAGGGCATCATCTTGGATCTCATTAACAGACACATTGGGAACCTCCAAACACTGGACCCTACCCAGTTCGGCTTTGTTAAGGGCAGATCATGCCTCCTAAACCTGGTGGACTTCTTTGAGACAGTCACCAGGGCTATGGACGAGAGAAAGGTGATCCACACAGCCTACCTAGACCTTGCAAATTCCTTCGACACCATTCCCCATTCAGGTATTATAGACAAGATCACCAGCCTGAACATAAACCCCTACATCATGAGATGGGTTGCCAACTGGCCCACGGACAGAACCCACATGGTAAGAGTTGCGGGAGGTAGGTCTGACTCTATACAGGTTACAAATGGTGTTCCCCAGGATCCCTCCTGTTTGGCATATACTTCTCAGAGTTACAGGCAAGTACAGGAGGGCTATGGCTGACCAAATTCACTGATGACTGCTAACTAGGTGCTATAATTGACTTTCCGGCTGACACAGACATCCTCCAAAAGGGTCTCACTGAGACAGATACCTGGTGTCAAAACCATGGCCATAAGCTAAATGCCAAAAAGTGCATAGTCATCCCCTTTGGAAAAAACAAAGTACCGACAAACTACCATGTAAGTGGTAGCCCCCTAAATATGGAAGACGTAATAAGGGATCTGGAGACCCAAGTAGATAGTAACCTCTCCTTTGATAATCACATTGCCAAAGTGGTTAGACAATTCTTCTATGTGGCCCACCTAATCATAAAAGGGTTTGCATCCAGATCAAAAGAGGTCATTGTGCCCCTCTATGCATCACTCATCAGACCCATCATAAAGTACAACGCCCCATTTGGGATGCACCTTACAAGACACCTGCAACAGCTGGAAAGACCACAGAAGTACCTCACCAAGAGGATCACTGGCCTCAAACAAATGCCCTATGCAGCTCGACTGAAGAAACTCCAGCTGTACTCTGTTGCATACCGCATACTCAGAGGTGATCTCTGCCTGACATACAAGGCTATGTCCAACCCACAATTGATGGATATGCTCAAACTTAAGAAAATCATATCCCTTCGAGCCACACGCTCTAAGGATCTAAACCTCACCACAACAATAAATAGGACGTGCTGGAGGGCTAGATTCCTGTCCCAGAGACTTCCCATGCTCTGGAACAAGATTCCAGTCTACATTAGGCAGAGCTCCTCACTAACCCTCTTCAGGAGAAATCTTGATGAATGGATGGGAAACGGAAAGTTTACCCCGGGGATCACTTCAATGGCTGTGCTGGACAGAGGCACAGGGAACTAATCTAAGGGGGCGGCGAAAGCCAATACATTCCGGCTAGGCTTATAAATGCCTTCGGGCAGATAGCCTAGTACCTACCTATGAACCTATGATTGAAATGCAGTTTTCAAAGGAACAATAGGAGGACATCTACATGCCTCCCAAGTATGCAACAAAATCCAAAAGGTATATAATTTCTGCTTGGAAGTTTTTGCATAGATATTCGTATTCCCCAAGCAGACTTCACAGAATTTTTCCTCAGGTAGATAGCAAGTGTAGTGTAACTGGAAAGAGGCAGGTAAATGAGAACATGTTTTTTGGGAGTGTAATGAGTTGGGAAATTTTCAAAATTCCCCAGAGTACCCTGCCTGATATATTGGGGTGAACAAAATTCTCCTAACTAATTAAATGACTTTTTGAGCTGAGGTACAGGATCTGAACTGGCTAGACATAGTAAGGCCTTAAGTTTCATGCTATTGTCTACCAAAAAATAAATTACTCAAAAAGTAGAAATTGATGTCTGAACCAATTTTATTTGCAGTACTAAATATTGTAAATGAGATAAAAGAGGTAAGTTTAAAAAGGGAGGGAGCAAACTACATGGAAAATAAAGGAATTTGTGACAGCAATACTTAAACAATAATCTTCCTGAGGAGGAGGGGTAAGGTTTAAAGTAAAGCAGGACTTGAGCAATTTATTTAATGATGTATTGAGTGATGATTATAAAAAGAAAGTACATCTGTAATGTGTAATGCATGAAAGTGAAAGCTGTTTATATGGTTTGTTTTCTTTCCATTATTGTATGTGTGCCTGCGTTTTAAGTGCTAATTTAATAGAAGTGTTTAAGTAAAATGATATTACATGTATCAGAAGTGATTGGAATGCTAAAGTTGGCAGTCATAGTACAATTGGAATAATGGGTATGTATGGACTTGGAGTGCAAAATGAAGTAGGACATAGACTAGCATTTTGATAAGATAATTTAATGGTCATAGCAAACACTCTTTAACAGCCAGAGAATCAGCTTAAAATAAGGTTGACAGATGGTCAAGACCAGATTCAAATTGACTTTATACTTTGCATCAAGAGATGGAAGAACTCTGTACAGTCATCAGAAACAGTACCTAGAGCTGAATTTGGCACAGAGCATCGGCTTCTTATCCCAAAGTTTAAATAATTAAAAAAAAGCCTCTAGTCCAAATTGATAAGATGTCAACAGCATTCCAAATGACTATGTAGTCGAGGAGAACACATTTAAGTGATTAAGCCTAGTGGATAGAGTACCTAAAGAGGTATGGAGAGGACACGTTTGTGATGATATTCAGGAGATAGCAACAAAAATGATCCCAGATGTGATTTAGAAGGCAAAATATCTGTTTGTCTTTGGAGACCTTAGAAATGGCTGTGGAAAGAAGGAGAGTTGGGGGGGGGGGGTATGCCATAGTGAATACCTTTCCTTTGAACAGCAAAAGAGATAAGGAGACTTATTTAAATTAGTAATGCAGAGAACTAGAGAATGATAAAGTTAGAAAGACAAGCTACCTCCAAGAAGATTGGCAATATTAAGGGAAACTCCTGGTTAAGAGTGGACATGATAAAATACAAAGACAGGGATGTAACAATGTAAGAGAAGTAAAAAATATTAAGAAGTGCTAGGAATATACTAAAAAACTATGCAAGAAGGACCCTAATGTCAGTGATGCATACAGTGGCATGATGATCATTATATTGATACCTCCTGCAGTAGACTTAGCTATATGGGTTATATCCTGCAAAGGATATAACAAACTGTCAGTTACCAAAGCTTCAGGGCACCTTCACATGTTTAAACTGCAAGGCAGCTTCAGCTGAGCTGACTAAAAGGCAAGTTTGCATACCAAGTTATTAGAGATTTATTGCCACCAAAAACTGTGCTCCTCTAAGACTCTCAAGGATGAACTGCTGGCTTGGTGCTCTTCGTTTGGTGGGCAGATAAGTTCTTTAAATACTTTTTAAAATACTGTTTGTTTTAACTTTCCTCTTCAAAAGTGTTTTCAAAGTTAGGAGTTTTGTTTTTTAATGGACTGTCATGAGACTGCATTTTACTTTTAAACAGGAGCGTTATATTTTTCCCTTCAGTTTAAAAGCTGTATTAAGTAACTAAAAACATTTTTTGTGGAGAGCATACGTTAATTTTACTTTTTTTAAGGGCTGGCAAGGTGTTTACATTTTTTAATTGTGTTTTTCTATGAAAAAAATTACTGTTAAAGGTTTGTAGTTTTTACTTGCATTTGCTTCATGCCTTCCCCAGGAAAGAGGGTCCATTATCGTCCTGACTATGGAACAAACTGCCAGTCCCATGATTGATCCATCTTCCAGCCACAAAAAAAAAAAATAAACAGCCTTTGCTAACACAGCAGGCTAGCAGTTTCTTTAGCCGCAGGTGGCCGACTGTGCTGTGGCCATTTGTTGTATCTCAGACCACTGATCTTTTACCCCAGATCCTCTCATGTAGCATCTATAGCCATTATGGACCAAGGGCTAGCCCATACCCTGTGCAGCTGCCGGAGTTCACTGAGTGGACAAGGGAGAGCCACTCTTGTTGGTCCTGGGATAGGGAATAGGTAGGCTTCCCCACTGTGTCAGAATGCTGTGCCCATCCCTGGGGAATCTGCGACTGGCATTGCTCACATGGCTGGCCTCATTTTTCCTGTCAAACAGAAGTCTAAGCCTGTGTCTACTCCTCTTGAAATTTCCTTAGACAGGAGTAGTTTACTGGATCTGGCTCAGAGTTTAATTCAAGATATTGTTCCTTCATGTAAGTAGTTTTTGATAAAAGAAAGAGGAATTTCTCTTTTCTTGAAGTGATTCAAGATTCTGAACAGGAAGAGGAAAGGACAGATACAGGGTTTCCTCTTCAGATTTCTGATTCAAACTCAGAAGAGAGCACAGTTTCTGATTCTCTCTGTGGGAATTTCTCTTTCTCTGAGACTATTGCTAGAATGTGCCAGTGTTTTCAGTGGGAGAACACAGAAGTTCCCCAGTCCCACAAAAAAATACTACGAGTTGTGTGTGAAGAATTTTCCAGAACCTACACCCATTCCTCTTGTTCTCTGTGCTTTAGAGGATGTGGTTCTTACTGCCTACAATTTTCCTGTAATGACATCTGGTTCTAAAAAGGCATACAGGATGTATAAAGTTTCTCAGTTTTAAGTATTTTTACACTGTTACCAAACCTGATCCAGCAGCTATAGTTTTAGTTGATCTCACTGCTGCTAAATGCTTAGTTAATTCCAATCCTACTCTTTCTGATAAGCATAGGAAAAGTATTAAGTATGGGGGAAAGTGTATACTTCTGCAACATTAATTTTTAGAATTTTGAAATGTCAGGCTTATATGCTGACATTTGTTCTGCCGAATTGTGAAAATGAGGAATGTTTTATCTTCAGTTTCTTCTTGTGAGGAAAATTAGCTTTTCATTTTGTTTCTACTATTGTACAGGTCACAACTCATTGTGTATAGTGTATGTATGACTCTGTTGATACTTCTTGCAGGGCTATGGCCACTGGTACTGTTTTGTGGAGGTTTGCATGGCTACATTCTCAGAACCTCCCAGATGATGATAAAAAAATGAGATTTTAAATTCCTGTTTAGATAGAGGTTTAATGTTGGCCCCTCTGCTGTAGAAGTGATCAAAAGGTGTGAGGGGAGGGGTAAGCTGATTCAGGAAATTTCTAAGAGTTTTTCAGTTCTTTTCCAGATTTTGTAAAGGATTCAGTAACTCCAGTTTTGCCAAAAAGCTGACTAAACAGTCTCAACAAAATACAGGTAAACAGATATTTAAGATGAAATGGCAAGTAGGTTCCAAAAAGAAGCCTCAAACCTCTCAAACGCAAGGGCAGTCCAACCAGTCTGAATGACTGTTCAAGAGACTTTGTGAACCCCTCCTATCCTGGTCCTTTTTTCTTCCAGAAAGTATGAATCTCCATTTTTCTTTGACAACAGATATTATCAGACAATTGAGTTCTGAAGATCATTCACCAAAGTTACAGATGGCAGTTGGAGGAAATCCCTCCTTCCCAGGGAGTCATTCCTCGTTTTCCAGATCAGACTCTTGTTTCGTTTGGTTCTTCACATGCTATCCCAAATAGTATTCGAACTAGTGCCTCCTTCCCAAGTGGAGAAGGGTTTTTATTCAAGATTATCCTTAGTACCAAAGTAAAAAAATGCTTGGAGACCAGTTTTGAATTTTTCTTTCCTAAACCTATTTGTGATAGTGCCCAAATTCAAAATGATGTCACTCCACAACCTGTTACCTCTTCTTTATTCATATTTCCTGGTAACACTTAACTTAAAAGATGCTTATCATCACATCCCTATTCATTCAAAATGTACATGTTTCTTACGGTTTTTGCGTGTTTGGATCACATTATTAGTTTCCTCCTTACCCTTTGGACTATCAACTTCAGCAAGAGTGTTTACAAAGTGCCTAGCTCCAGTTAGATGATTTGTTTACCTTTGCAAAGTCTTTCTGAAAGTGTCAGGAATCTGTGTCTTGGGTGAATGATCTCTAACAGAAGTGGGGATTCCAGGAGATCATTCATATGTCTTTCTTGATGTCTTCACACAGGACTGTGTTCCTGGAATGTCAGCTAGACATCCAAGTTCAAAGAGCTTTTCTTCCAAGGGGAAAAATAGATCTGTATATAGATCTATTTCTAAGGTTTACCACTGAAACTTTGGTCACTGCAAGGGAGTACCTCAAGATTTTGGGTCTCATCAATTCTATGATTCTCGTAATACTCCAGGCAAGACTCCACATGAGGAAGATGGTCTTTGGTCCCAACAGCTATACTCTTTGCCTTTTCAAATCCCACTGCTGGGGTTTGTCAGAAGAGAAATCATTTGGTGGAGACAACAGATGTCCTTAAATACAGGTCTCCCTTTCTCACTCCTGTTCTGAAGCAGCCGGTCACCAACAGTCTTGGACTTTGTTTGGGAAGCAGTTTCAGGAGGGATAAAAGTGCAGGTGTGTTGGACCCCAAGGCCAGATGCAAGCACATAAATAACAGAGATACTTGCCCTGATCAAGGCACTCAGCTCCCTAAATTGGTCCCCGGGACCTCTTCAGGTTGTTACAGACAGTAGCACAGACATATGGTACATAGGTTCATAGGTCCATAAAAGGTTACTAGGCTAACAGCCTTAGAACCCTTACAAGCCTAGCCATGTTTATCCTGTGTTGCCTCAATTGTCGGTGGTTAGATGAGTGAAATTGCAGAGTTAACTGTCTATGGTAGTTCCACAGAAATAAATGGTCTGGGCACACTGGAACAGACTATAAATAATTTAATTTAATAAAACAAACTCAGGTACAAGCGCTTTCACCCTGCTAAGTGCTGGACTTTTTCAAGTAGAATGAAAACAGTAGTTAACAGCAATTTCCTCTATCCAGAAGTGACATGGGCACCACCATGTTCCTCCTAGTCAGGCAGGGGAGCATGTTAGCATGGAAAATAACTTAATAGCACAGTGTCACTCTACAGGCATCCTGTATTCCATCAGAGCAAAATTGTGTAGCAGTCAAGCTGAATAGGACCAGGGAAGATCCTCACGAATGAAAACTAGATTGGAGGTGTTACAAGATTTGATCCATCTGCGGGGAGTTCCTCAAGTATATCCCTTTGCCTCCTATCTGAACAATCAACCTGAAAGATTCTTTTCCAGGTTGCAAGAAGGTCTGGAAGACAGATGCCTTTTTTCCCCTGTTCCTGTATACCTTTTTACCTTTTTCTCTAATGTGCAGAGTACTTTTGAAGATTCAGAAGGAATCCACCAAGATCACTGTGGTGACTTCCTTCAGGCCCAGACAGCCAGGTTTCCCCCTTCTTTTGGCAATGGCCAGGGGCAATTCCCACAAGCTTCCTCACAGACTGGATCTACTCACACAAGATCAGGGGTGTTTGATACACCCCATCATCAATCAACTTCAGTTGACTACCTGGATGATAGGGCATTTAAGTCATTTTAGGTGCCTGTTTACGTAGGACATGCAACAGATACTAATGAAGGCAAGAAAGCCTGCAAGAAGAAAATCATATTTTAGCAAATGGAAAAAGGTTTTCTAGTTGGTGCCGACGACATAACCAGTACCCATTCAGGGCTAGTTGCTCTCTGATTTTACAGTATTTGGGTTAGTTGCTATACTGTGGCCTTTCTTATTCCTCTGTTAAAGTTCATTTTTTGGCCATGTCTGCCCATGGATTCTCCTCTTTCAATGCAATCTCATGTACAATGTTTTTGAAAGAGTTTTTGCACAAGAGTTCTCCAAGTAAACCAATGGCCACTCCTTGGCATCTTAATTTTGTGTTAGAGAAGCTAACACTTGCTCCATCTGAAAAAGCTAAACAAGTTTCTTAACAGGGAAAACAGTTTTACTGAGTACTGTGACCTGTGCAAGAAAAGTATCTGAGTTGCAAGCTCTTGTGGTGAGTCAACCCTATCTCATTTTCCACAGGAATAGTTTCCTTGAGAACTAATTCTTCTTTTATTCTTAAAGTTGTATCTGAGTTTACTCTAAGCCTGTCTGCCTCCCAGTTTTTTTTTTCTGAACCTGAAAGTGAGTGAGTGAAAAAGGATACTCCATGCTTTAGATATTCATAGATAATTTGAGTACTATCTTGACAAAACTATATCTTTCATATCTTCAAATCAGTTGTTCATTTCTTGTGACTATAAGAAGGGACAACCTGTGTCAAAACAGACTATTTCCAAATATTAGTCTAATGTTATTACTTCTGTTATACTCACCATAACAAAACTTTTCCAGGCACGGTCAATGCCCACTCTACCAAGGCCTTGACATAATCTATGGCTTTTTGGAAAGAGTTGGATTCTAGAAGTAGGGTCTGTATTAAAATTGTGAAGAGGCGTTGCATCAAACGCCTCTTCAGCGACACACAAAGACTGAACTCACTAAACCGCGAATGGTCAAAACAGCGATTTCTTTCCCTGGGAAAGAAATCGCTAGTACAAAACACACACTATTTAAAACATAACTAAGTTGGGGGCTTCGCCCCCCCACACCCCCTAATGTGGGGGGTTGTGCTCCCTACACCCCCCCCAACTAAATATACAAACTCCAAGATCGCAATACAGTGGGGTAAAGGGCAATGCTACAGCTCAGGCCAAGCGATTTTTTTTTTCCCTGGGAAAAAAATTGCTGGCCTGAGCCTTTGTTATTTTCAGACTTCGATCTTTGTGTCTCTGAAGAGGTGTCTGATGTAATGCCTCTTCGCGATTTTACTATAGACTAGACCCTAGAAGTATTCTAGAAGCTGCTATTTGGTCCTCTGTACATACTTTTACACAGCACTATAAGCTTGAGTCCTTCTCTATGCCTAGATCAGGCTTTGCTAGGACTGGAGTCTTCTCCTTCCACCTCCCAGATGTAGTTAACTAGGACAACCTACCTTTTTTAATTTTTCCAAGTCTTTTGGGTTTCTAATACCATGATGGGAATGGACCCCATTCCCAAGTCAAAGTATGATTAAAGTTCATGAAATTAGTTTTGTTTCAATGTTTGATCTTTGCCAGAAGTACTCTTTGCAGCACCCGCATTGTGCCCAGTAATGACTCCTTCTGCAGGTCCTTCTGCAGTTCATATGAAGTTACATGTATCTGTAACATATCTAAGTACGATTGTAAAGTCTTTTTTATAAGGCCTGTTTTCCCCTACTACTATTCCAACTGTCTGGGTATCCTTCTAACATACTGCCCTCACATGTGCCTGCAAATCCTGGTATTTTATAACTCTTTTTCTGTATGCAAGACACTGTAGTCACTAGGTGTAGCAATTTCAATGATTAATGCTACTTTTCTCTTCTTTTCATGGACTACTGTTTTCTCACTTCTGTTTGTTGAACTGTTGGTACTGGGTGATCTCTTGTGATGTAAACTTCATCATTTTTCTATAATGCTTTGTGGCTTATGTTTCTAGTGCTTTTCAGTTTCTTCAGAATTATAATGTTTGTACAATTTCCAGTGCAGCAGTTTCAGTATACAGTGCTTCTGCCATTGATGTATCACAGCGAGCAACAAGATGTGCAAAACAGAATCTATATTTGTCTGTCTCCCATATGTTCAGTGTACTTAGTGGACTAAGTACACTTTGGTTTACAATCTTGAGTCGCCAATATTGACATTTTATCTTTTGGTTTAAATTAACTTCTCCTTAACTGTTCCTGTGTTCAATCCTGATCAACATGAGGTTGTTCCAGTGGTTTTCTATGCTTACAAGTATATGCATTTTCCACATTTCTTGCCTTCTCATCTGATCCTTCACCTTATAATTCTGTCTTTTGTTTTCTGACACATTCACTTGCTGCCTGAATTTTATCTACTTCTGGTTTGATGATTTCCATTCCCGCATGACACCAATATGTTTCTGCTAATGTAAGCAGGGAAGCCATCTTAGACTTATTCTCCTCATGTTTAAAAACTTTCTCTACATTTGGGACTTGTGAGGTCAGCAGATATGTATGCAGTCCTACAATTGCAGATCTGTACATGTAATCAGTTTTGAGAAGGCCCATACCTCCTTCAGAACGAGGAATTTGTAGTTATGGTATACACTGATATTTATAAATCATTTGATAAGCTTGAAGCATCCTCCTTGTTTTCCTTTCCAAGTGATGCAACACCTTTTGGGGCCAGTCATTCACTCTAAAACTGTAAGTAAGGACGGGAAGAGCAAACTGGTCTGTAGCTTGGACTTCGTTCCTAGACTCCAGCACTGTTTTCAGTATTAATTTTAGTCTTCCAAAATATTTCTTAGTAAGTATTGTTTGCATTTGTGTTTTATTGCTGATCCTTCATCACTTCCCAAATATTTATACATTCCCTCTTGCTTAAGTTGTTTTATATCATATTCCTGTCCCAGACTGATGCTTTCTTGGTGCTGCAGCTTTCCTGCCTTAAATGTTGCTTTTGCACATTTATCCAGACAAGATTACATTCTTATATCATCTGAGAAAGTTTTGACCACTTACAATTGTGCATTCAGTTCCTCATCTGATGAACTTTACAGTATTAAATCATACACAAAAAGTAGGCAAATCTTTACACTTTGTTGTTTTCTGGGAGCCAAACTGTAAGAGCAGTGGTGACAAAGGTCACCCTGGAATACCCACCTTCAATATTTATCCCTGGAATAATAATTTGTCCTTTATCATGGCTTAACTGCATAGTGGTTTGCCACTGTTTCATAGTTGGTATAAAGTAATCAGTCAGTATTGGGTGCATCTTCTACATTTTTAAGCACTCTTTTATCCATGAATGTGGGAAACTATCAAATGCTTTTTGTAGTCTGTCCATACCATGCTTAGATTCTTCTCATTTTTATAATCTTTCATTATGACTTTGTTTAACAACAAATGATCCTTTGTTCCTTATGACTTTCTTTTGTTACCCCTTTGATCTATTGTCATGATTGAGTTTTCTTCTCAATGACTATAAACTCTGTTGGCATCAATTCCAGTGTATATTTTGTACGTTGTCAGAAGGCAAGTTATTGGTCTATAGTTTTTAGAATAGAGTGCAGGTTCGCTGTTAAGTAGGAGTATTGTTTTGCCTGTTGTTAACCATGTTGGTGTCTGTTTGGGGTGTGCATATAAATAGTTCTTACTTGTGGCTAAATCTTCACGTAAAGATGTTAATACTTTTAGCCAGAAGTTAGGTACTGCATCTGGGCCTGAGGTTTTCCAATTAGGAGCTTTTCTTATCTTTGTTTCAGTCTCTCTATCCATTACTTCATCCCATTTCATATCCTGAACATTTGAACAACTTATTTCATTTACTTCTTCTATCCATTTAACGTCTTTATGTTCCATAAGATCTTCATAGATAGTTCTCCAAAGTATATCTGTTTCTTCTTTTTTTTGTGGTGATGTTCATCATGTTTCACTGTTGCAGTCATCACTGTAGGGTTCTTCCTGCTGGCAGGCAGCCCTCGGTCGGCCAGAATCCTAAAGTCTGGGTCCGGCGTCGGCTGTGTACTCACCATCCCTGACGTCAGTGCGCCAGGGGTACAAAGCTCCCAGCCGACAACCATGTTCTCCAGTCTTTCTTGCCGCGCGGTGGAAGCAGTTCGCAAGTGCCAGTCGGCTGACTCCTATTATTTTTGGTGCTTCATACCGAAGACATTCTTCTTTTCAAAGCTAAGTACCCCATTGGGGAAACTTTTTTCTTGCTCCAGACCGATGTCAGAAAAAGTTAATAATTGTATTTCACGTGGGAAGCAAATACCTCATAATGATTTTCACTCTTACTGTATTCCTTGTCTAGGCCCTGACCACGACGTAGCTAGTTGTCGGTTTTGTGCTAGATTTAATCAACGTACTATTAAATGGAGATACGATTTTGCCTTTCATTACTTTGGGAGGTGATTTAATTATAACATGTCATCAAACACGCTTCAGACTACCGGAGTTCATAAAAGGCGCAAGAATAAGGATAGGCCTCCGAGGTCCAAATCAGATGACAGTTTACAATCAGAGCCAGCTGCCGGTTCGGCCATCATCAGTGAGGTGCTTTCGCAGCCCCTGTCGTCAGCCATTACAGAACCGCTTGCCGAAACGGACTCCCACGAGGAGCCGACTAGGCCTTTGGATATTCCAAGTGCAGGACCTTCGGATAATGCTCCCTCGGATGGGTCCGGAGCCGCTGTGCAGGTACCGGCTTCCGAGGGGGGTTTCAGGCCTACGCAGCTTCAGATAAAGGAAAAGGCAAAGCCCAAAGACAAAGACTCCTTCTAAAACAAAGACTCAAGCCCAGGCCTCCTCTGATCCGGGACCTAAATCTCAAAAACAAAGGCTTAAAATGGCGGAGGACTTGCTAACTATGATTAGGGGTTCCCATCCCCCTCCAGACAAAAGGCCAAGACAAGAATTGGATTATGAATCCTCTGATAAGGTATCTGTCTCTTCAGTGTCTTCCTCTGAACAGGATTATACTTTCCCTCCTTATGAGGATTCTGATGCTGAGGAATCCATTCCTTCAGCTTCTCCTCCTGAAGATTACTCTTTTGGGGAAACTTTACATGACATGAGGGAACATTTTCACTGGGAAGGACAGGAGTACTTAGGGATTTCCTTCTTCTTCCCCAACACAGACCCCTGGCTATTCCTCCTATTTTGGATATTGTGGATGATGTCTTTTCTCAGTCTAATTTAACCCCTGACTCCTTTCCTCTGGCCCCTGCTAAGCCTGATAGATATTACAGAGTCCTGACTCTCACCAGTTTCTATTTAAAAATCCTACTGCTGATCCAGAAACCATTTCTCAGGGTCCTAAGGGTGTTAAGGCCGCCACTGCTAAGAACCCTATTCCATCAGATAAGGATTCTAGAGCTTTGGATAGATGGGGAAATAAAGTGTACACTTCTGCTACTTTATCTATTAGGGCTTTGAATTGTCAATTTCATATGGTGAAATATCAGCAATACCTTTTGTCGGTTATGAAACAAAAACTGTGTACCATTTCTGCATGTGCAGACAATAAGGAATTACAAGATTTGATGCATGCTACTGAGCAGGTGGGGAAACATACCTTACACTGTGGTTTTGATGCTTTGGAGGCCTCTTGCAGGGAGGCAGCCACTGGCACGGTCATTAGAAGGCATGCTTGGCTAAAGGAACAAAATTTGCCTGATCAGGTAAAAGCAAAATTACTGGATGCTCCTGTTCAACATAATGTTTTGTTTGGGTCTAAGGCTGAAGAGGTTATAAAGAAAATGGAGGATAAGGCAAAATCCATGCAAACAGTTAAGGATTTCTTACAAGTTCAGCCTCCTAGATTTAGCAGAAATTGGCCAGCTAAAAAATTGGTCCTTTCCCAGCTCGGACAGGCCTCAATGGGGTAGATATAGACGCCCCAGAGGGAGGGCCCAAGCACAGACCTCTTATAGACCTAGACAGTGGAGTGCTTCCACCTCCAGGGGTGGAGAAGATAGGTCTCAACCTTATAGGAAACAGGCTCAATGACTCCCCCTGCATGGCTCCAGGAACCTCTCTCCTGGAAGCTCCTTTGGGAGGAAAACTTTCTCTTTTTCACCGAAATTGGACTTGCATAACCCAAGACAAGTGGGTTCTGGATGTAGTTTTTAGAGGTTACAAATTCCACTTTCACACCTTACCAAAACCAAACGGATGGCCAGACCTACCAAAAACTCAATGGGCAGAGGCATTAAAACAGGTGAGGTCCCTCATGGCTATGAGGGACATAGACCTGGTTCCAAATTCAGATACGAGACAAGGCCTTTATTCAAGACTCTTTCTAGTTCCCAGAAAGCAAAATACTTGGAGACCCATCCTGGATCTGTCAGTCTTAAATACTTTCCTGGAGATACCAAAGTTCAAGATGCTTACTCTGCAGCAGCTCCTGCCAATGTTGAGCAAAAATGCATGGATGGTGACATTGGACTTAAAGGAGGCTTACCTACACATTCCTATCAGACAGGAGTGCAGAGGATACCTCAGGTTCAAGGCAGGCTCAAAACATTACCAATTCTCTGCGCTGCCCTTTGGCTTGTCTACTGTGCCCAGGGTCTTTACCAAGTGCCTGGCACCAGTAGTAGCTTACTGCAGACTCAAGGGAATTCAAATTTACCCTTATCTGGACGACTGCCTTATTCAAGCAGACAGCAAGGACATCTTACTCCAGCACCTGGAATTTGTTCAGAATCTACTCAAGTACCTGGGATTCACTGTGAATGTAAAAAAGTCAAATTTGGCACCCACTCAACAGATAACTTTCCTGGGTGCTCTTTTAAACACTACAACCCAGATGGCATTCCTGACGCCAGAAAAACAACTACAGCTGGCTTCAACTTTCAAAAGCCTGGCATTAATGTCTCAGCTAACTGCAAGGAAATTCCTGCAGGCTTTTGGTTACATGGCTTCCTGCATCCTACTCATAGCATATACAAGACTGCATATGAGGAAGATACAATGGTAACTAAAAAGCGTATGGTCCCAGCATTGTCACAGTCTGGAAACAGTGATTGCTGTCTTGCCTTGCCTGCAAAAGGCATTTCATTGGTGGGCCATGGCATGCCTTCAAAACAAAGGGAAAGCTTTCAGTCTACCAAGTGATAACCACGGACGCCACGGATTATGCATGGGGAGCCCACTTGCAGGGGAAAGGCCTGCAAGGTTTTTGGACAGAGGATCAGAAGTATCTACATATCAATTTAAAAGAGATGTTAGCTGTACAGAATGCCCTCTTGGCTTTCAGGGATCTTTTACAGCCAGGGCAGCTACTGATACAGACAGACAACACCACAGTTATGTGGTTACATAAACAAGCAAGGGGGTTCACACTACTACCCCCTTTGCAGACTAGCCATGACTCTGTGGAACACAGCACTAGCTTGCAAAGTGGATCTACAAGCTCAGTTCCTGCCAGGGAAACAAAACACTCTGGCAGACAGCCTGAACAGGAACCTGTCAGACCCACACGAGTGGATGCTAGACACCCAAATGTTCAAGATGATTACAGAAGCCTGGAGCTGCCCGGACATAGATCTATTTGCATCTCCCCACAACTACCAGTTACTGACTTTTTGCACAAGGACATATCACAAGCTAGCATGGAAAGTGGATGTTCTCTCATTCAGTTGGAGGAACCTCTCGGGGTATGCCTTCCCACCACTACTTCTTCTACCAAGGGTGTTATTAAAAATAAAACAGGACAAACCAAAGCTGAACTTACTAGCCCCGAATTGGCCTCGACAATTTTGGTACTCAACACTGATAAATCTATCCCAGGAACCTCCTTGGATTCTACCTCAGATTCCAAATCTTTTGTCTCAACATCAGGGCCAGGTCCTGCACTCTCATATCAAAACTCTCAGCCTGGCAGCCTGGCGTATTCAGGGTCTATAATTAATCCTACCCTTTCCAAACAGGTTGTGGATGTCATCTTAGAAGCCAGAAGGCCTAGCACTAGGAAATCTTATGCAGGTAAATGGAAGAGGTTTTGCACCTGGATGCATGCTCAGGAATCGGATCCTCAAATTCCAAATATTCCATTGATTTTGCATTACCTAACAAATATGTTGTATAAGGGTTTATCTTTTTCTTCCATAAAAATACTTGCCTCAGCTATCTCTGCACATTATAATACAGATCCTCCAATTTTTTCACATCCACTTCTGAAACAATATCTCAGAGGAGCAAAGAATTTAAGGCCCCCTAGGACTCCTCCCATTCCTGCCTGGGACCTCAATTATGTCATGGAAAAGCTTACTCTGCCACCTTTTGAGCCTGCTGCCACATCTGATATAAAGTATTTATCATGGAAGACTGTTATCCTACTGGCTTTAACTTCAGCCAGGAGGGTCTCGGAGTTACAAGCGCTCATGGCTGTGGAACCTTACATTATTTTTCATCAAGACAGGGTTTCTTTGAGGACTAACCCTACTTTCATGCCTAAAGTGGTTTCTAAAGTGGCTTTAAACCAAACTATTCACCTGCCAACTTTTTTCCCTAATCCACAAAATAAGGGGGAGAGTATCTTGCATTCTTTGGACGTACACAGGCAGCTTCGCTTTTACCTGGACAGAACCAAGGATATCAGGAAAACAGAACAACTGTTTGTTTCTTATGCAGCAAATTACCAAGGCAAAGCTGTTTCAAAACAGACCATTTCTAAATGGATCGCTCATGGAATCAGATTTTGTTACTCTCATCATGGAAAGCAAATCCCTGGAAAAATTAGGACTCACTCTACCAGAGCTGCTGCTACTTCAGCTGCCTTTCTCAGGGGAGTTCCTACCAAAGATATTTTGGAAGCTGTAACTTGGAGTTCAGTGTATACTTTCTCTAAGCACTATAATCTCCCTCTTTATTCTAAGTCTAGGGCAGGCTTTGCTTTTGCAGTCTTGCAAGGCCTTCTAGCCTCCCCTTCTACTCTATAACCACCACCCTTTATCTCAGCTTTGGGATTCAACCCGACAGTGATGACTGCAACAGTGAAACACGATGAACATAGTACAGTTGTGTACACTTACCATAAATGTAGATGTTCGAGTGCCTTCACTGTTACAGTCTGGGTTACCCACCCTCCTGTCCCCTCTTATACTTTTATTGGTGTGGTTCCCCTGCTTCACCCTTCTTCTGAGGTGTATTTGCTACAAGGTATGGGGTTTGTTGTATGTTACATTTTTGTTTTACTTTTAGCCTTTACTTTTGGGCACCTGACATCTGGGGCAAGAAAAACTGGAGAACATGGCGTCGGCTGGGAGCTTTGTACCCCTGGCACACTGACGTCAGGGAGGGTGAGTACACAGCCGACGCCGGACCCAGACTTTGGGATTCTGGCCGACCGAGGGCTGCCTGCCGGCATAAAGAACCATACAGTGATGACTGCAACAGTGAAGACACTCTTAACATCTACATTTATGGTAAGTGTACACAACTGTACTTTTCATTTCCTTTTGCCGTGTTTCTCAATTCTGTCTAAAACTTTTTCGGTCATCAATAAATTGCTTATTTTGTACTTTTTCTTTATATTTATCTGCATATCTTCTAAGTTTTTCTACTTGCGCTGATATTTTTAGTTTATTATTTGTGATAGTGCATGATAGATCCTGATCTGTTCTGATACTGTGCATTGCTTTTATCACATATCTTTTTGAGTATTTTTGTTGATCTGTTCCATCTTCTGTACTCTAACAGTGACATGTCTTGCCTTACTTACTTTATAGTTTTTTCTATTTGGTACTTCCATGATGGCATTTGATTTCTCCCCTTCCATTCCTTTACTGCCCTGTGTTTTTTTTTGTGGTAATATTACTTCAGTACTTTACAGTTCTAACTGTATTTAAAGCTTTGTATAATCACTGTGCAGTCTAGACTTTTACTATTTTGTATCACTTTTATGGAGATTTTCTACCTGGGCCTCTGCTGAAAAGGGCTCATGCTCAGTTGGACATTCCCGGTTAACAAATGTCAAATAAATAAATAAGAATTTATCTGTTATTAATTTAGGTGCACAGGAATATATCCTATCTACTTCTGTTATATCACATGAATCTCTATGAACAGTCCTAATTACTTTGTTCATTTGTTTTATCAAACTATTAACTTTTTGAGTTTTATTGACTTTCTGTAGTCTATTTCTTTCTTTGCTCTTAATATGTCTGTCCATCTCTATTAAATCAAGCAACTCTTCTCTTAGATCATTTTCTTCTAAACTGATGACACATTCTTTGTTCTTCGTTTCTGTGGGCATTCTTTGGAAAGTTCCAGAGCATCTTCCTGTGCCACATTCTCTTCAGTTTCATCTTTTATTGTCTGTTGCTCTTTCATATGGAAACTCACTGGCCAATCACTCCACAACATTGACTCCAGCAGAGTTGCCACAGTTTCCTGTTCCTTACCTTGCTGTGCAACTCCAGCTGAACTTTTGTACTGAATTTCTGTGGAAGGCTCCAATGTATTTTCATTTGGCAACTGATCAGATGTTTCCTGTTCCACTGGTTTCTCCTTGATTTGGGGATCCATTGCTCTGTCCTGCTGTGATGTTATCAGAGTTTGATTTTGTGCACTAAATCTTTCACTTTGCAGGTAGTCCGTAACCTAAGTTTCTAATTATTTAACTTCTCCATTACTAATTCTGTTTTCTACTTTTCCTCTTTTTCTTATTTTTGTATTGTAAGAATTTCCATATTCAGATGCCTTTGCCTGTATTTCTCTTCAAATGTCTTTGGTGCTGCTTTTTTTGTACTGATTAGTTTTGTTTTCTCCTTTGCATAAATATTGCACCATATTAAATCGCCTTTTCTTTCCCATGTCCATATTTCTTTTTCAGATGTCTGCTGCTCCTATTTCTCCTTACTTGGGGGACTCGTTCCATCATGCCGTGATATAACCTGTGTTAGACTTTCTACATTAAATCCTTCACTTTGCAGCAGAGCTGGATCAAGGTCAAATTGGGCCCTAGGCAGGATAATAAATCAGGCCCCCGCCCTGCAGCAGCCCCCTCCCTAGCCATTCCAGTGTTTCACTACTTGGCTGTTTCTCTCCAGTTACCGTAAACATTATTGAAACTTGTCAATGTGCATACTGCTTTCCTATTTACTTCTACAATGATTACAGATATTGAACTAAAATAGCACAAATACTGACAACCACTTGCTAAACAAACAATGCAGTCTTGGAATGAAAATACTTATGAGCAATATACTTCTCTGTCCTTGAAACTCACGTTCAAGTGGCATAAAACCCACATTCAAAGAAAATGCATCTGGCCAGTGGAGGATTAAGTTAACCTGTGGGCCATTTTCAAACCATAGGCTCCTTGCACACATTTATGGGGCCATGCATACATGTATGTGTTCTTTGATTCACCTTCCTGACTGCATTAAACTATATTCCTTGTATAATGCAGCACCACTTGTTGGAATATGATTTAAATCTGTAGTTCTGAACATTCTTCTAGTAAGCAATGAAACAAATTGTATGAAACAATAATGACAAACTACCCATTTTAGAAAATTTCAACCGGAAAAGTCCACTCAAACTTATGTCATTACAATAAACCAATATCATTCAATAAGCACATAGCTCTCAAGTGTACCTCATTATGAGGAACGTACCTCATTTGGGGTCTTAAAAGTTCATGTTCCTCAAAGTTCCACATTGAAAGGGTCTGTCATACATTTAGTGTTAGAAATTTTTTTAACTGCTAGCCATGGGTAAATAGAAATGAATCATATTAATTCATTAAAATATCTTTTTTATAAGTAAAACCAGCACATTTTAGCCATCATATGACCTTCCTAGCTGAAGTTGTTAGTAAGCCATTAGTAAATGTTCCACATTTTGCCCATTTGCCACACATTATGAGGGCTAGTGTTCCTCATTTTGGAGAAGGGAGGTTGAGAGGTATGAATAACCACAATCTCTACAGATGTAAAAGTTGTCCAAATAATTCCACATTAAAGAGAGCTGTGACTAATGAAGAGGTTGCTACTAGCAAACATTTTACATTTTTGCCTATGTAACACTAAAATAATTGGTAAGCTGGTAATGTTGCAATAGGGAGTGACTGACAAAATGACGAATTTATAGTTGAGAGGCATCTAATACAAAGGATAACACACTCAGGAGTGCAGATCCCCTGTCCCCCTTAAAATGCACCAAATCAGCAATCAAAAGGGGACTGCAATACCAGCAGTCCATCTACATGACTTGCGAGTAGAATCCACAGCCTTCTACACCAAAGATAATTATGCTGCTAACTCTACTTTCAAATTCTACAGCACAAACCATGACCTCCATTTGATAAACAAAACAGTTAGTTGCACACTGAAAACAGACTTGGCATGAGCAACAGTAAGTAAACTTCTCTTCCCCTGAAACTCACAGTTCCCTGAAAATGTACTCAAACTCACAATTCCATCAGCATTCTGGTAGCTGGTGTAGAGGATTCAGAGTCTCAACTCCTGTAACCAAGTTAGTAACCAAGCCTAATCAAGTTAATTAACGAACCTGCAACCCCCCCCAGCTAGGGCATACCATACCATACCTCCTTACCCCTTAACCTCTTAGCACAAGAAATCTGGACAAAGCCTAAATAATGGGGGGGGGGGAGGCCCAAAAATAGGGGTAGATCTTAAATTTTGCTCTTACAGACTAACAGAGGTGCTAGAATAACAGGATTTGTCTTAGCATGCATTTTCTGAATGATATAAAGTCTAAAACTCATATGCCATTATGTTGTGACTTCATTCCTCCTTGAATTGACAGAAAACCATAAATTGTTTTAGGAAATGGACAAAAATATGAGGCAAAAGTCTGGTCAGTTGGCAGGTATGTTAAACACACATACCCACCTACACCTACTTTCTCTCTACTCTCACATAGCAACATGCACGCATATACACACACACACACACACACACACACACACACACACACACACACACAAACACACACACTTCTTTCTCATACGAACAGAATGGCTAGTTTAAATTACATACACAAACACTTTCTCTCTCATACAAAAATAGAATGGCTAGTTTAAATTACATGCACCTACATACGTATATATATATATATATATATATATGTATATATATATATATATATATATATATATATATATATATATATATATATATATATATACACACACACACACACACACACACACACACAGTCTCCCATATGAACAAAATGGCTAGTTGAAATACATACGCATACATACATACAGACACACACACTCATTTACTGCCTAGTTTAAATTACTTACACACACACACTATTTCTCATACGAACAGAAGAGCTAGTTTAAATTACATACGCATACACACACACACACATATACACACACTTTCTCTCTAATTTAAAGTATTTACTTACACACACACACACACACACATACACACACACGCGTGCACTTACCTTCTCTCTTAACAGAATGGATAGATGTTCATCGTGTTTCACTGTTGCAGTCATTACAATTGGGTTATCCTGCTGGCAGGCTACCCGCAGTCGGCCTGAGTTCCAAAGTCTAGGTCCGGCGTTGGTTGCTATCGCCTCCTCCCTGACATCAGTGCGCCAGGGGTATAAAATATGCAGCCAACGCCATTTTCTTCAGTCTTTCTTGCCGCACGGTGCCCGAAGCAAAAGCAGTTCACAAGTGCCAGTCGGCCGACTCCTAAGATTTTCAAATTCGAATTTCAGATCCGAAGTCGTCATTAAATCTAAGTACCCCCTTGGGGAAACTCTTTTCTTGCTCCAGACCGATGTCAGAAAAAGTTAATAATTGTATTTCTTGTGGGAAGCAAATACCTCATAAGGATTTTCATTCTTACTGTATTCCTTGCCTAGGCCCTGACCACGACGTTGCTAGTTGTCGGTTTTGTGCTAGATTTAACCAACGCACTATTAAGCACCGGTACGATTTTGCGTTTCATTATTTTGGCAGAAGATTTAACTATATAATGCCGTCGGAGCAACCGACTACCGGTTATACCGGTTTATAAAAAGCACAAAGAAAAGGACAGGCACCCGAGGTCCAAAACTGACGACGAGGCTTCCACTAGGGCTGTCGCCGGTTCTCAGTGAGGTGCTTTCGCAGCCCCTGACACCCGCTACCTCAGAGCCACAGGCCGCTTCCAGCTCCCACGTGGAGCAGACTAGGCCGCTGGAAACACAAGGTATTGGACACTCGGAAACTATTCCCTCAGATGGGTCCGGAGCCGCTGAGCAGGCATCGCCTTCTGAGGGTGTTTTCAGGCCTACACAGTTGTATGTAAAACCAACTTCAGCTTCAAAGGCAAAGTCTAAAGCAGCTCTAAAGACAAAGAAACAAGTACAGCATTCTCCTGGACAGGCCTCCATGCCTAAAAAACAGATGCTTAAAATGGCCGAAGACCTAATTACTTTGATCAAGGGTTCCCATCCCCCTCCTGATAAGAGACCTAGGCACGAGATAGAATATGCATCTTCAGATCAGGTTTCCATTTCCTCTGATTCCTCTTCTGACCAGGAATGTTCACTTCCTCCCTATGAGGATTCTGATGCTGAGAATCTATTCTTTCAGCCTCTCCTCCTGAGGATTATTCTTTTGGGGAATCCCTGCATACTATGAGGGAGCATTTCCACTGGGAGAGCCAAGATTACTCAGAATCCAAGAAAAGGCTCAAAGTCTTCCTTTTATTACTTCAGCACAGGCCCCTGGCCATTCCTCCTGTTTTAGACATTGTAGATGATGTATTTTCAGAGTCCGGACTGTCTCCTGACTCTTTGCCACCATCTCCTGTTAAGCCAGACAAGATACTACAGGGTTCCTGATTCACATAAATTTCTTTATAAAAACCCTGCTGCAGACCCAGAAACAAATCTCTCAGGGTCCCAAAGGGGTCAAGGCTTCCACTGCAAAAAACCCTATACCCTCTGATAGGGATTCAAGAGCCCTGGACAGATGGGGGAAAAAGATTTATACTTCTGCTACCTTGGCTGTAAGAGCTTTAAATTGTCAATTTCATATGCTTAAATATCAGCAGTATCTAATGTCATTGCTTAAACAAAAAATGTTGACAAATTCAGAATGTGCAGAAAACAAAGAAATGCAGGATTTAGTGTATGCAGCTGAACAAGTAGGAAAGCATACTTTGCAATGTGGTTTTGATTCCCTAGAGGCCTCTTGCTGGGCCGCTGTTACAGGTTCTGTCATCAAGAGACAAGCTTGGTTAAAAAGACAGAATCTGCCCGATCATGTTAAAGCAAAATTATTAGATGCACCATTACAACATGATACCTTGTTTGGTGTTAAAGCAGAAGAGGTTTTGAAGAAAATGGAGGACAAAGCTAAATCTATGCAAACAGTCAAGGATTTCTTACAGGTACAGCCTCCCAGATTTAGCAGGAACTGGCCTGCATAGAATTGGTCCTTTCCAGTGTCACAGTCCACAATGAGGTCGATACAGACGTCCCAGAGGCAGATCACAGTGGAAAACTAGCACTTTTTGCTCAAAATTGGCATATGATCACCCAGGACAAATGGGTCTTAAATATCGTATCCCAGGGCTACAGGTTCCATTTTCACACCCTGCCAAGGCCAAACGATATGCCAGACCTGCCACGCAATCAATGGGCAGAGGCACAACAACAAGTTTCATCCCTCATCCTTCATGGACATGAGGGCCATTCAGCAAGTACCACAGCAAGAGCAGGGACAAGGATTTTACTCAAGGCTATTCTTGGTGCCCAGAAAGGACAAAACCTGGAGACCAATATTGGACCTGTCTATCCTGAACACATTCCTGGACATTCCAAAATTCAAAATGTTAACTCTGCAGCAGCTCCTGCCCATGCTGGGCAAGAAGGCTTGGCTTGTGACTTTAGACCTAAAAGAGGCATACCTGCATGTCCCAATCAGACAATCATGCAGAAGATACCTCAGATTTATGGAAGGCTCAGTGCATTACCAATTCTCTGCACTGCCCTTTGGCTTATCTACTGTGCCCAGGGTCTTCACAAAGTGCCTGGCACCAGTAATTGCTTTTTGTAGACAAAAAGGAATTCAAATATATCCTTACTTGGACGACTGCTTTATTCAAGCAGAGAACAAGGACACTCTACTACAGCATCTGGCATTTGTAAAAACGTTAGTAGCAGGCCTAGGGTACACAGTAAACGAAAAGAAATCAAAACTCATACCCTCTCAAGAGATAATATTCCTGGGTGCAAGCTTAAATACAACTGCCCAGATGGCTTATCTCACGCCAGACAAACATAGCCAACTGACTACTTATTTCAAAATGTTGACAAGAAAGACCAAGTTACCTGCGAGAAAAATTCTGCAGGCTTTGGGCTTCATGGCATCCTGCATTCTATTAAATTCCATATGAAAGACTGCATACGAGGAAACTTCATTGGTATCTAAAAAGTGTTTGGACTCAACATTGCCACAGCCTGGAAACAATAATTACTCTCATTCCCTGCCTGCAGCAGGAGTTTCATGGTGGGCAAAAGCCTGTCACCACAACACGGGACAGCCATTCACCTTACCCACAGCCAGGCACGCATTGACAACAGATGCATCAGATTATGCCTGTGGGGCCCATATGGCAGGAATATGTATTCAGGGCACATGGTCTGCAAGTCAAATGATCTACATATCAATCAAAAAGAGATGCTAGCAGTTCAAAATGCCCTGACAGCCTTCAATGATCTACTTCATCCAGGACAGCTACTGATAAACACGGACAATACCACAGTCATGTGGTACATAAACAAGCAAGGGGGCACACATTCCTACCCCCACTGCAGACTAGCCATGAACTTGTGGGACACAGCATTGACTTACCAAGTACAACTGCAAGCACAATTCCTGCCAGGAAGGATAAATACTCTGGCAGACATATTAAGCAGAAACCTAATGGATCCTCACTAGTGGAAATTGGATCCACAAGTCTTCAGCATGATAACAAAGAATTGGGGATGCCCGGACATATACCTATTTGCCTCTCCTCACAATTGCCAACTACAAAGATTCTGCACAAGGACTTATCACAAGCAAGCATGGAAAGTGGATGCTGTATCTTTTAGCTGGAAAAACCTAACAGTATATGCCTTTCCTCCTCTGCCTCTCCTCCCCAAGGTACTCCTCAAGGTCAGACAAGAGAAGCCAAAAATTATTCTGATTGCCCCAGACTGGCCCCGCCAGCACTGGTACCCAGTCCTAAAGAGCTTGTCCCAATGCCCAGCTTGGACGCTACCTCAAATTCCTCACTTATTGACTCAACAAAACAGTCAGATACTGCACAGCCAACTCAGGACCCTAAACCTGGCAGTGTGGCGGATAATGTAGCCATTCAAGACACACCTCTTTCTAAAGCAGTTATAGATGTTATTTTGGAGGCCAGGAGGCCTAGCACCAGAAAATCTTATGCAGAAAAATGGAAGAGATTCTGTGCTGGGAACCAGGCTCAAGGTTTTGACACGATTGTTCCAAATATTCCTCAGATTTTGCAATACTTAACTGAGATGCTGGATAAAGGCCTTTCCTTCTCATCCATTAAAATTCATGCCTCTGCCATTTCAACTCATTACAATACAGAACCACTTAGTTTTTCCCATCCATTACTAAAGCAGTACCTCAGAGGGGCCAAAAACATAAGACCCCCAAGGAGAGTACCAATACCTACATGGGACCTCAACTATGTCTTGGAAAAATGTACACTGCCTCCCTTTGAGCCAGCCTCTGCAGCTGATATAAAATTCTTATCCTGGAAAACAACTCTTCTTCTAGCAATAACCTCCACTAGACGAATCTCAGAGTTACAGGCACTCATGGCTGTGGAACCTTTTATCATTTTCCATCCTGACAGGGTTTCTCTGAGGACAAACCCTACATTTATGCCTAAGGTAGTGACCAGTGTGGCCCTTAACCAAACAATTCACTTGCCAACTTTTTACCCAAACCCACAGAATAAGGGTGAGAGACTTCTGCATTCTTTGGACATTCACAGACAGCTACACTTCTACTTGGACAGAACCAAAGCTTTCAAAAAGACTGAACAACTTCTAGTAGCATATGCTGCAGGATCACAAGGAAAGCCTATCTCAAAGCAGACTATTTCAAAGTGGATAGGCCACTGCATTCGTTTCTGCTATTCACAGCATGGCAAATCAGTGCCTAAGGGCATTAGGCTACAATCCACCAGAGCAGCAGCCACTTCAGCAGCCTTCCTCAGAGGAGTACCAACCAAAGACATCTTAGAGGCTGCAACTTGGAGTTCAGTGCATACTTTTACAAAGCACTATCACTTGCCTCTCTATTCTAAATCCAGGGCAGACTTTGCCACAGCAGTTCTGCAGGGACTGATAGCCTCTCCTAATCATATTTAGTGCCAGCCTCCCAACCATAGCTTTGGGATTCAACCCAATTGTAATGACTGCAACAGTGAAACACGATGAACATAGTACAGTTGTGTACCTACCATAAATGTAGATGTTCAAGTGTATTCACTGTTGCAGTCCAGGTTAACCTCCCTCCATCCCCCTTTTCCTTGCTGGGACTTACCTGTACTTCTCTATTCTATACAACCTATGTGGTGTATTTGCTTGTAAATGAAGGAGAAGTTGTTTTTTGGTTATGCATGCTTTCTGGCATTAGTGAGCCTACCATTTTAGGGGCACCTGACATCTAGGGCAAGAAGAACTGAAGAAAATGGCGTCGGCTGCATCTTTTATAACCCTGGCGCACTGACGTCAGGGAGGAGGCGACAGCAACCGACGCCGGACCTAGACTTTGGAACTCAGGCCGACTGCGGGTAGCCTGCCAGCAGGATAAACCCAATTGTAATGACTGCTACAGTGAGTACACTCGAACATCTGCATTTATGGTAGGTACACAACTGTACTTTTAAATTCCACACACAAATGTGGAATGTGTTTACTTCTTCATTGGAATGTGTGCTTCACAAGCATGGTTCTTTTGAAAGGAGAAGGCGCTGCCACCATGGTGGTAAGAATTTTTTTTAAATATGTTATTAAAGTAAATGTTTAAGCCTCATGGCCAGAGTGGGCTTCTCCCCAGGCACGGGGCCCTAGGTGACTGCCTATGTTATTTTCTGCTGGATCCGTCTCTGCTTTGCAGGTATTCCATAACTTCAGTTTCAATGTTTTTTTAACTTCTGCTTTACTAGTCTTCTGGTGTATGTTCCCTCTTTGTGATCTTATTTTCTGTATTGTGAAATTTTCCATATCTGGACGACTTTGCCTGCATTTCTGTTCAAATATCTTTGGGCCTACTTTTTTTGTATTGATTAATTTGGCTTTCTCCTTTGCATAACTGTTGTACCATATCAGATTTCTCTCTTCTTTCCCATGCCCATATTTCTTTTTTATACCTTTCAAGACTTTAGATTTTGTTTTTTCACACTTCCTCGGTTGCTTCTTTTTCCATATGGGCCATTGTTTCTTGATCTGTATAATGTTTTTCATAAATCTGTTGTATTGAACGCAAATTTTTATTTGAAGCTTCTGACAATTTTTTGGGCAAGTATTTTCTTTCCTTTAACTTTTGTCTTAATCTTTTTGTATACCTTCTGTTTGGAAATTCTGGGCTTCTTGCATAACAGTAACAGTGCATAAATTCTTTCTCATCCTCAGTAATCCACTCTATTGTCTTTCTGGGTCCTTTTGGTCTATCATTTTTTCTGATTTTTGTGGACTACTAGTTCCTTTTACTACAAGGAGGCCATCCTCCCTCTGGGCCTGGCCTAGCCTCATTGTAGGAATGTTTCCGTGTCTTGAGGATTCTACACTGTCATTTTTTTCCAGTCCTGGCACCAGTGTGCTTACCAGGATTGTGCATTTTTTTATCCTGGCTCTTGGGCACCCAGCTATCTTTTTTTGTTTTTTAACCTACTTCTGTCCATGATATAGGCTATATAAAATACAGTCTGTATAGCAGTGTCATCTTGGTATGGATTTTGTGAAAAAACAGGCTCTACCTCATGAAGGTACTCACCAAGACTGAATTCAATTTCAGTAATACTGCTATCCTTTTATTACTGATTTATCATCTCTCCATTTGGACCCCCATTGTCTTTCCATTCGGACCCATACAGCCAAGTCTATTGTAGCAATAAGATGAGCATAGTATAGTTGCGTTATAAATTTACCATACCATTAGATGTTCAAATGATCACTGCTCCATTAGCCATTCCCTCCCTCCATCCCTCTTAATTTTTTTGTGTGTATTTTATGCCAGGGTGTGGGCATTTATTTATTTTCTTTCTAGCGTTATCCTTTCAGGGGATCAGCCTCCCTCTCTCTTATTTGGGAGAAAAGCTCTGAAGGGCTTGGCACCCACATTTGTCTTTTAGTCTGCTTAACTAATTCTGCCAGATAGTTTGGGCATGTGGTAGTTGCTCTGAAACTTTGGAAGATGGCCAGCTGTTATATCCTTGGCAGGATGGCACCCATAAAGCTAAGGCTATTGCAGCAGTGTTCATACAAACATCCAGTATTATTATTATAAGTCCAGTTATACAGCAGCGCTTTTTTGATTCAGAGTGAGACATCTCAGAGAGTGAAATTGTGTCCTAGGAAAGCCTTGCTAATGACAAAGTTGCAGGAAATGATGAAATTCTAACTGAATTATGTAAAATTGTGCAGAATGATGTTGGTACAGTGTTTCCTTTAATTTTCCAGCAAATTTAAAATACAAAACAATAGAATTTGGATTGCAAAAGTTCTGTATCTTAATGATTTAATCAGTATACTACAACAGGACCAGGAGCCTAATGTGGATCATTTCTAGCATCTCTAGAAACTCGGTCTGTCTCAAGCTCGAGCACCTCACCTTTATCCCACAATGCAAACTGGCCTTCCTAAGGTCTCCAGATCTTGTTTACCTCTTACAAGCATCAGGATGACACCTCCTCAGCTCAAGTGTTGCAATTTTTCTGTTGAATTGTATGTATATTAAATGGGAGGTTAGTTTGATTTTTCTTTAATCTTCATTTCATGCACACTGTCTCTGTATTATTATACTGTTAGTTTATTAAATGTCTGTCAAAAGTTAGCCATTACATTTTTTTCTGTCTCTCTCGTTCTCAATTTAGGCAACTAAGTTTTGAACTCAGGCCCCTCCTCTTAGCCAGTATATTGGTGATTACTTTTTTTGTTAAAATTATCCATAGTTCACAAATTTGTGAATATTTTTTTTTGTTATGTTTAGTACTATTTTCAGCAGGTTTTGCGAAATGCTGGTTTTGCTCGTAGTGTCGTTTGGATTGTGGTTGATACATTTGTTAAATTTTTTGTTATTATTCATTTTAAAAACTGCTGTTTGGGTAGCCTTTCATACTCAGATCTGATGTTTCTTTTTACTAAATGGACACAATGGGTAAGGCCTTTGGCTTAAAAAAAAGTTTCAGATGTGGTTACAAGATCTCCTCTTAGGGCATACATGACTTGTGTGAATTGTGTCTGGGCTGGATCATTTCTTAGCATATTGTGAAATTTGCAAAAATGTTGGCTCAAAAATAAATTAATAGCGAAAGTTTTTTTTTTCCTGCAGATGGCAAGAAAGGAAAAGAAAGAAAGATGACAAAGAAATCAAAAGCTAGAGAAAGTTATGCCCTGGGAAAATGATAGACTTTCCTTCCCTAATATCTCAAAAAAGTACCCTTACACTTACTATGAATGTAGAACTGATGCATGTTCATCATTCCCACTGCTGCAGTAGCCTTGTTTCCTGGGTCTATGTCAAACCATCAAACGTTTTCTTCTGTGAACTACTGTTCAGGGTGACCACTGGCGGGAACATTTAATACAGCAAATGCTAACATCTCCGAAGTTAACATCATTGAATTGCCATAGTTGGCCAACGCTACAGTCATTACAAAAACCCACTGATTATAGTAAAAAAAAAACCTCTCTACACTCAAAATGCTATACATATGACAGTACTTAACTGTATAATAGTATCCTTCAAATATAAACAATAAGTGAAACTAGAATTCGTCCTTAACTGCACTGAACATGAAAGTAAAATAGCATCTTACATGTGAACTACTATATATCCCGTCACACTGTCATACTTAGCAGTTCTCCATAAATAGATTCTATTTTTTTATAGTTACAGTATATACTCAGTTGTAAATAAATACTTGATAAAGATCAATATATACACCATTGGTTTCTTAATTGTTCATAAGTACGTCTTGACGTAATAGCACAGAAAGTATCATTCTGCTAAAAGGGGACCAAGTAATGTAATTCGATGACTAAATGTTTGCTAAAATAAATGTTCACTGTATTAAACTTTCACACCTGTGGTCTCGCTGACTAGTAGTTCATGGAAGGAAACATTCAATGGTTTAACCTAGACTCTTATTTCCCTTGCCTAGGAAATGAGGCCAGCCTCACAATGCTCTGGCTCCCCCCACACCTTCACTCTTTCTGCTGATTGGCAAGCCCCAAGGAGGGAAATCAGTAGCCAGAGTGAAGATTTCTTCAGTACTTTTTTGCTGCTTTGCGAAGGAGAGTCTCTGGGGCTTCTTAGTAGCAGCAATTAGGTAAGAACTTAATTTCTGACAGAAAACTCACTGTTTAACCCCCTCACACACAAATTTTCCCTTTTAAGAAAATATATTTTTAATTTCTGACTAAAAACAATATTTCCCCTTTAAGAAACCTGTTTTTATTATTTATTATCAATATTGTAAATTTCTTGTCAGAGAGAGCTCCTTGATCCATCTTCCAGGGAAAGATTCCAGATCTGTAGATCAAATGAAAAAGTGAGCTTATGCATTGTGTACCTTTTCCATTAAAGCATTAAGTTACTTAATATACATATAATTTCAGTGAGATCTAGCTAAGAATATCCTGGTAATGCTGAAAAAGTTGACGCATAGTGATCTTTACAAATAGATTGAATTGCAGATGCCAGCCATGAACAGCACTATATCATTCTCCGTAAGATTCATAACAGTGGACGAAGCAGTGAGAGGTGCTGGATAATGCACAACTATGAGGAGGCAGGCCTAGCTCAGACTCTGTAGATTCTTAAAAAAAAACTTCAAGGCATCCTTTGGCCGTGCTCAGTATGATGGGAGCTAACTGTCTGAACCATACTTGAAGGATAAACAGTTCAAAAGCAAGGAAGGGGAGGAGGAAAAACACTCCTAGCTTATTCCCCAGAGAGCCTATACTAGGAATCAGAATGGTGTAAAGGATGTTTGGTTGAAGAA
This sequence comes from Protopterus annectens, assembly GCF_019279795.1. NCBI lineage: Eukaryota > Metazoa > Chordata > Ceratodontiformes > Protopteridae > Protopterus > Protopterus annectens. Next base: position 398,282,672 of record NC_056730.1, on the reverse strand, counting down.
GTCTTAACACTCAGAATATGAGCAGCAGTTTGATGGACACTTCTGTGGTGGAGGGGCTTTCTCCATTAGATATCACCCTGGAAGTAGAGGTGGACCACAAAATCAGGGGATCTTTTGTCTTCCTCCTGGCAGTCAGCAACAGCATCTCTGAGGGCCTGTCTGACTGTCCAACTCTGGAAGCGTTTGGGGGTCAGATATCCCTGTGTACATATGCATGGCTGACTGTCACACAGTGCATTTAGAAAAGGGAGCTTTTATCCAGAGGTTATACAGTTCAGTTTTTGGCGATCCTGAACTCTACAGATGTTATGTAGTCCTATCTTGCCGTAATTCTTGCTGGATGGGTTTGGAGCCGATTCTCGGCTCTGATTCGGCCGATACTAAAGCTCAAGAGCTTTTACTGGCTTGAGGCTAACCCCTATCCCATGGTGCCTCACTGCAATTCCTGATCTGGTTTGCCGCGAACGCTTCGAGGTTGTCTCCTTACTGGCTCATTGGCTAAGTAGAAGATTTTTTGATAAATTTTAATATTCTTTATCTATTTTCTTCATATTTCTACCTCAATAGTTGTTATCCATTACCTTGTGTGATTGTTGCTTGATCCCCTATTCCACTTCTTAGGATTGTACGGCCTGTTTTAGAGGGCCATAGTTGCCCGTTTAAATTAGATGGCCTTTCCTCTCTGAGTGCTAGTCTTTTTTCCCTTTGTAAAAAAAAAAAAAAAGTTTTTCTTCTCTTCAGGACTTTGCCTGTTGGTTATAGTTAGTATTATTATTGTTATTGTTGTTAGTTCTTGTCAGCATGTCCAAAGACAAAGATAGAGAGCATAAGGAACACCGCCCTTCTTGGTTCAAGAAATGTGACAAGTGTTCACAAAATATGTCATTGACTGACAGTCACACTAGCTGTGTGTACTGTCTGGGAGAGACTCATTTACAAGAACCCTTTACTTTGTCATGCCTTTAGTACTAGGGTTCTTAATGAGAGAAAACATAAATTGATAGACAGGGGTCTTATGACTAGTTCCTTCCAGGAACAGCTGGAACTTGGTCAGACAGCTCCTAAAACTGTGAAGAGAAAATCTTCGGCTCCTGTGTCGGAGTCATCTAAAAAGTCTAAAGCGAAGGAGCCAAGGAGTTCTGGCTCCGATTCCGCTTCTTCTGTCTCAGTGCCATCAGTTTCTTCGGTGCCGAGGCAACCTTCGGTATTGAGACACTCACGAGTTATCGACCCTATTTCACCACCTTTGAGATCTCCTATTTTAGAAAGGAGGACATCTCCTGCTGTCTCCACCCATTTCTCCAGGACACTTTTAGATGAGGATATCGAACGGGTGGTGAAGAGGTTGCTCTGTGACCCGGCTCTGGCCAAAAAGTTAGCTCTTCCCGACCCAAAGGCTTCGGAGCAGTCCCATCTCCAGACTACTGCTCTTCCTCTGACTGCTTCGCTCTCGGAGCTGAACACTTCGGGTATTTCTGTGTTGGATCCTTCGGTTCTGAGAATTCTTCCTGCTTCCTTGGAACTGATAGCTCTGTCCTCAGCGTCTCAGTCTGGAGCCAAGGGATCTGGGAGCCGATGCTCTCAAGTCGACTCAGAGAGGGATAGTCACTCTGTTTTTTCTTCGGAACCAACCCTCCCTCTCGGTGCTTCAGCTCGACTGAGCTCGGTTCCCACGTCTGCTTCGGAACCTGTCCCTCCTGCTCTGAGCCGACCTTCTCTCTCCTTGGAGCGGAGGTTGTCTTCGGAGTGGGGTGGAAATGCCTTTGAAGCAATAGAGAAAGCTTTGTCCAGTGCCAAAGCCCTGCCTTTGGACCCGATGTCCCACCAGCAGCCGGCAGCAACCTCTTCTCCCCGCCTCCCCCTCAGCATAGGGAACCAGAGACTCAAGCTGCCCCCATTGGAGGTATCCCCTCTTCTGAGACCTCCCCAAATTATCCCACTGAAGAGCTCCCTCAGAAGAGATTTTGTAAGAGGAAGCACATTGACTCACCTGAGTCTGTCACTTCAGACATTGATTTGAATGAGTCAGACAGGTCCCCTAAATCTCCCTCTGAGGATGTCTCTTTTGCTGACATCCTTGAAATCCTTAGACAGAGGGGTGATTGGAAGACCTCTAACCCTACTGAGGACAAATCAGTGTACTTTGAGGCCTTTGGTTCCTGACCTTCCACCTCCTCGGTGACATCGCCTTATGACCAACTCTTGGGGGTCATATCCTGAAAAGCCTGAACCTCCCCAGACACAGTGAAACCTGTCCCGAGGAGGTCAAACAAATTTATGACTGCTCCGGAAGACAAGTCCTTTCTTTCTAAGGGAGTTGCTGTGGATGCTATGGTGGTAGCAGCGGCCACAAAAATGGAGTTGTCCGAGACATCTTCTAATATCCATCCTCCTAATAAAGAGTCCAGGACGATGGATAGGTATGGAAAGCATACCTTCTCTTCAATGGCATTTACCTTACGATCGCTGAATTACCTGTCCCATTTTACTAGACTTCAAAGGGATCTCCTGAAGGAGTTGGGAGACGCCCTTCAAGGTTCAGTAGCTTCGGGATTCACGGACAAGGTATCTGCGCAGCTCTCCACCCTTGCATTTATAGCTAACTCCTCCATGAGGCTGATTTCCTGTGTAGCTGATGGAGCGAGCAGGACAGCCGCAGCAGGAATTTCTCTTAGGAGACATTCCTGGATGCATCTATGCAACTTCACAGAATCTTTTAAGTCTTCCTTTACCAACGTCCCCTTTGATGGTTCAACTCTTTTTGGACTGCAGGTAAACGAGACTTTGACCAGGTGCGCGCAGGAAGGGAAGACCTTATCTGCTGTCGGAGTCCATTTCTCCCTTTCTTCTAGACCCTATCCCAAGGGTCAAACAGGAGGGAAAATGTGGCTCCGTAAATCCCAAAAAGGTTTCCCTCAGGCACAAGTTCAGCCCTCCCCTAGAGGCAAAGGGGGAGGATATAATGGAAGATGCTGCCCTCGCGGCAGAGGTCCACAACATCAGGGAGATAGAGATACTTTCTCTGATCGTCCCTGAGAGGTTGCTCGACTGTCATCTTTCACTGTACCCAAGCACCTGGCTACAAATTTCCCAAGATCATTGGGTACAAACCATAATTTCCAGAGGTTACCTTATTCCCTTTGTTTCCGATCCCCCGGTAAATCGGTCTGTACTAGACACCCTACCCATTCAATTAGACCATGCAACATCAGAGGTCATCTCGTTGCTTCAAAAAAGAGTCATCCAAGAAGTCCCCACAGAGCAAATAGGATCCGGAACTTACAGGGGACTGGAGATCAATTCTAGATGACAGCAGACTCAACAAGTCAGTAAAGAAATTGAAGTTCCGTATGATCACTCTGCAGTCGATTTTTCCCTTTATCGGGTAAGACAATTGGATGTGCTCAGTAGATCTTCAGGATGCATAATACCACATCGAAATGGACAGGCACTCCAGAAGACAGCTACGCTTTCGGCTAGGAGCCAGTCATTTTCAATTTTGAATACTGCCCTTTGGCCTCACTACAGCTCCCAGAGTGTTCACCAAATGCATGGTAATGGCACACATGAGACATCAAGGATTCCAGGTGTTTCCGTACCTAGACAACTAGCTCTTCACTGCTACCACCAAGCACCAACTAATCAGAACCGGGGAGGAGACTCTAGCCTTGTGCGCCAGGTTAGGCATTACAGTAAACCTAAAAAAAATCAGCCTTATCTCCATCGCAGCACATTGTCTTCTTAGGCACAGAAATAGACTCAACCACTATGACAGCAAAACTGGCACCAGAAAGGATAGAATCGTTGCACAACCAAGTCAGATCCTTGCTGAAGAAAGACAAAGTACAGGCCAGGCTAGTCCTTCAAATCCTGGGGACTATGGCTTCTACCATTCTCTTAGTTCCCCTAGCCCATCTGCACATTAGAGTACTTCATTGGCTACTATTTGCCCAGTGGTCATTGCAGGTTCTCCCCGTCTCATCAAATACTTATCACAAACTCCTGCAAGAAGGATCTTACATGGTGGTTAGATATGGATCAACTTCATCTAGGTCGCCAACTTGCTCACCGTCAACAAAATGCAGTCTTGACCACGGACGCCTCCCAGATAGGGTGGGAGTGCATTATCTGGGAATGATGGCCCAAGGTGTTTGACAGGTTCCCGAGAACCACTTGCACATAAATGTTCTGGAGATGAGAGCGGTGCTATATGTGTTGCAAGCACTTCACAGATGTTCTTCGTGTTTCACTGTTGCAGCCATTACATTTGGGTTATCTGCTTGCAGTAGCCCTCAGTCGGCCTGATTAACAAAGTCTTGGGTCCTGCGTCAGTTGCTGTCCCTTCTTCCATGATGTCAGGTCATCAGGGGTATAAAACATGCAGCTGATGCCATTACATCAGTCTTTCTTGCCGTGCGGTGCCCGAAGCAGAAGCAGTTCACAAGTGCCAGTCGGCCGACTCCTGAAATTTTCATTTTCAAGTTTCAGAACCGAAGTCTTCAACTAAAGCTAAGTACCCCGATGGGGAAACTTTTTCTTGCTCATTACCGATGTCAGTAAAAGTTAATAATTGCATTACTTGTGGAAAGCAAATACCTCACAAAGATTTTCACTTGTACTGTATTCCTTGCCTAGGCCCTGACCACGACATTCCTTGCTGTCAGTTTTGTGCTTTATTTAATCCGCGCATTATCCGTCGTTGGTATATTTTCGCTTCTAAATATTTCGGTTCTCGGTTTAATTATCCAGAAATGTCGTCGGTTAGCCATCCGACTACCGGGATTCTGAAAAAATGCAAAGATAAAGACAGAGGCAGGCCGCCGAGGTCCAAAGCTGCCGACACTTCTCCTAAGCCAGTTGCCAGTTCACCGGTACTCAGTGAGGTGGTTTTGCAGCCCCTGATACCCGCTACATGTTATTCATGTTTCACTGTTGCAGTCATTACATTTGGATAATCTGCTGGCAGGTTGCCCTCAGTCGGCCTGATTAACAAAGTCTTGGGTCCTGCGTCGGTTGCTGTCCCTTCTTCCATGATGTCAGGTCGTCAGGGGTATAAAACATGCAGCCGATGGCATTACATCAGTCTTTCTTGTAGCGTGGTGCCCGAAGTAGAAGCAGTTCGCAAGTGCCGGTCGGCCGACTCCTGAAATTTTCATTTTTGAGTTTAAGAACCAAACTCTTCAACTAAAAAGCTAAGTACCCTGTTGGGGAAACTTTTTCTTGTTCCTTACCGATGTCAATGAATGTTAATAATTGCATTACTTGTGGGAAGCAAATACCTCATAAGGATTTTCATTTGTACTGTATTCCTTGCCAAGGCCCTGACCACAATGTACCTTGCTGTCGGTTTTGTGCTAAATTTAATCAACGCACTATTAAACGTCGGTATATTTTTGCTTCTAAATATTTTGGCTCACGCTTTAATTATCCAGAAATGTCGTCGGTTAGCAGTCAGACTACCGGAATATCTAAAAAAATGCAAAGAAAATGACAGAGACAAGCCGTCGAGGTCCAAAACTGACAACGATGCTTCTCCTAAGCCAGTCGCCAGTTCACCGGTACTCAGTGAGGTGCTTTTGCAACCCCTGATACCCGCTACTTCTGATTCGCAAGCCTGTACTGAGACCCATTCGGAGTCCGGTATGCCGCGAGATGCTTCAATTATGGACCTCTCGGATGTCTCTACCTTAGATGGGTCCGGAGCCGCTGTGCAGGCACCAGCTTCTTAGGGGGTTTTCAGGCCTACAGATTTGTATGTTAGACCGACACCATCTTCAAAACTAAGGCCAAAATCTAAATCTATGTCTAAAAAAATGACGCCTGGGCCACATGTGCAGGCCCCTATTCCTAAAAATCAAATTATCAAAATGGCTGCAGATTTAATTACTCTGATCAGGGGTAGTCAACCCCCACCTCCTAAGAGGCGTAGGCAAGACATTGATTATGAATCTTCTGAACAGGATTCTATTTCTTCTGACTCTTCTAATGAACAGGATTTGTCTATACGTACTTATGAGGACTCTGATGCAGAAGATTCCATTCCTTCTACTTCTCCCCCTGAGGATTTTTCTTTTGGGAAAACTTTACATACATTAAGGGAACATTTTCACTGGGAAAGTCAGGATTTCTCTGAATCTAAAAAGAGACTTGGGGATTTTCTTCTTCTTCCTCAGCATTGGCCTTTGGCTAATACCTCCTGTTCTAGACATTGTTGATGATGTTTTTTCAGAATCTAGTATGGCTCCTGATTCTCTGCCTCTGGCTCCTTGTAAGCCAGACAGATACTACAGTGTTCCTGACTCCCACAAATTCCTTATCAAAAATCCCATTGCAGATCCTGAAACCATTTCTCAGGGTCCCAAGGGCATTAAGGTTTCTACTGCTAAAAATCATACCCCTTCTGATAGAGATTCCAGGGTGCTGGATAGATGGGGTAAGAAGGTTTACACTTCTGCAACCTTGGCAATCAGGGCTTTAAACTGTCAATTTCATATGCTTAAATATCAACAGTATATCATGGGACTGCTTAAACAGAAAATTATGTTAATTTCTGACTGTGTGGAAAATAAAGATTTACAGGGTCTTTTGCATTCAGCTGAACAAGTTGGAAAACATACTTTGCATTGTGGTTTTGATTCCTTGGAGGCTTCTTGCAGGGTTGCTGTAACTGGGTCTGTGCTAAGGAGGCATGCTTGGCTCAAAGAGCAAACTCTGCCTGATCATGTTAAAGCAAAATTGTTGGATGCTCCCCTTTACAACAGGACCGTCTCTTTGGTAATAAGGCTGAAGAAGTTTTAAAAAAGATGGAAGATAAAGCTAAATCTATGCAAACTCTGTACTAAGAACTGGTCCTTTCCAGTTTCTTCAAGAGCCACTCAAGTCAAGCCCAGACATTCCAAAGGCTCCAGGTTTCAGTCACAAGGGACTTTTAGAACAAAACAAAGGGGTGCCTCCTCCTCCAAATCTGGAAATAACAAGACACCTTCCTATGGTAAGCAGTCTCAATAACTTCCCTCTACACTTACCAAGCACTTACCTTTTAGCCGCCCCTTTGGGGGGAAAACTGGCACTTCATGCAAGAAACTGGCAACTTATAACCCAGGAAAAATGGGTTTTAAATAAATAATATCCCAGGGGTACAGATTTCATTTCCACATGTTGCCAATCCCAAATGGATGGCCAGATCTGCCGCCAAATCAGTGGGCAGAGGTCCAGAAACAAGTACTGTCCCTCATGAACATGGGGGCTATTCAACCAGTACCCGAAGATGAAAAGGGACAAGGTATCTATTCAAGACTTTTCCTGGTGCACAGAAAAGACAAATCATGGCGTCCAATTCTGGATTTATCTACTCTAAACACATTTCTGGACATTCCAAAATTCAAGATGCTGACTTTTCAACAGTTACTTCCTATGCTAGGCAAAGATGCTTGGTTGGTAACTCTAGACTTAAGAGGCTTACCTGCATATCCCAATCAGGGAATCATGCAGAAGATACTTCCACTTCAAAGCAGGCTACTTGCATTACCAGTTCTCTGCACTGCCCTTTGGCTTATCTACTGCGCCCAGGGTCGTCACAAAGTGCCTGGCTCCAGTAATTGCATTTTGCAGGCAAAGAAATATTCAAATATATCCATACTTGGACTATTGTCTAATTCAGGCAGAAAACAGAGACATTTTTCTAAAACATCTGGTGTTTGTAAAAAGGGTTCTAACTTGTCTAGGGTACACTCTAAACGAAAAGAAATCACAACTGGTACCCTCTCAAAAACTTACATTTCTAGGTGCAAGCTTGAATACAACTGCCCAGATGACTTACCTTATGCCAGAAAAGCAAATTCATTTGGTAACTTACTTCAAACAGGCAGCCACAAAAACCCTGTTACCTGAAAGACAAATTCTGCAAGCCTTGGGGTTCATGGCCTCCTGCATTCTTCTAATTCCATATGCAAGACTGCATATGAGGAAACTTCAGTGGTACCTAAAAGGTTTATGGAGTCAACATTGTCACAGCCTGGAAACAATGATTCCTATTATACCTTGCCTGCAACTAGAGTTCCTATGGTGGGCAGAGGCCTGCCACCAAAACAGGGAACTGCCATTCACTCTACCCCCTGCCGCCCAAACCCTAACTACAGACGCATCAGAATATGCTTGGGGGCCTCATCTGGCAGGGAAGTGCATTCAGGGCAAATGGAGCCCAAATCAAATGCACCTTCATATCAATCAGAAAAAATGCTAGCTGTACAGAATGCACTGACAGCCTTCAAGGACTACCTTCATCCAGGACAATTAATGATAAAGACAGACGACACCACAGTTATGTGGTACATAAACAAGCAGGGGGGGTACACACTCCTACCCCCCTTTGCAGACTAGCCATGGCATTGTGCAGCACGGCCTTGACCTATCAAATACAACTACAAGCTCAATTTCTGCCTGGAAAGCTGAATACTCTGGCAGACGAACTAAGCAGAAATCTCATGGACCCACACGAATGGAAACTGGAACCACGGATTTTCAACATGTTGACACGCAAATGGGGGAGTCCAGACATAGATCTTTTTGCCTCACCTCAGAACTATCAGTTGGACAAATTCTGCACAAGAACTCATCACAAACAAAGCCTGGAAAGTGGATGCTCTATCCTTCACCTGGAAAAACCTAGCAGTCTTAGCCTTTCCCCCTCTGCCTCTGCTCTCAAAGTTCTACTAAAAGTCAAACAGGACAAACCAAAAATGATTTTGATTGCTCCAGACTGGCCTTGCCAACACTGGTACCCACTCCTGCGCAATGTGTCACACCTTCCACCGTGGCAACTGCCTCAGATGCCTTACTTACTGTCTCAGCAGAACAACCAGATACTGCACACTCCGCTCCAAACTTTGAATCTTGCAGCTTGGCTAATCACCTAATTTCACCCTTAGAATCCCTCAGCAAACCTGTGCTGGATGTCATTTTGGAGGCAAGAAGGCCTAGTACTAGAAAGTCTTATGCTGACAAATGGAAAAGATTTTGTGCCTGGAATTAGTCACAAGGTATAAGCACAGATTTTACAGTACTTAACTGAGATGCTTCACAAGGGCCTCTCCTTTTCTTCCACAAAAATCCATGCCTCAGCTATTTCAGCTCATTACAACACAGAACCTCCCCTTTTCTCTAATCCTCTGCTAAAGCAGTATCTCAGAGGGGCCAAAAACTTAAGAACACCCAGGAGAGCTCCAACCCCTGCCTGAGACCTCAATTTTGTATTGGAAAAACTCATTCTCCCTCCTTTCGAGCCAGCTGCTACTGCAGACTTAAAATTTATATCCTGGAAAACAGCTTTCCTTTTAGCAGTCACTTCAGCTAGAAGGATTTCCGAATTACAGGTTCTTATGGCAGTGGAGCCTTTCATCATTTTACATGCGGACAGGGTGTCTCTCAGGACCAATCCATCCTTCATGCCTAAGGTGGTATCCAGTGTGGCTCTTTATCAGACCATTAATTTGCCAGCTTTCTTTTGCAATCCACAGAACAAGGGGGAATGGATTCTGCATTCATTGGATGTACACAGACAACTTCTTAAAGAGGACAAAATCTCAACGAAAATCTGAACAACTACTGGTGGCGTTTGCTGCAAGGGCAGTGGGAAAGGCTATTTCAAAGCAGACTATTTCCAAATGGATAATCCATTGTATTCATTTCTGCTATATGCACCATGGTAAAACTATCCCCCAGGGGATCAGATCTCATTCCAACAGGGCTGCATCTACTTCTACAGCCTTTCTCAGAGGTGTTCCTACCAGAGACATTCTAGAAGCTGCTACCTGGAGCTCAGTTCATACATTCACCAAACATTACCATTTACCGTTCTTCTCTAAATCCAGAGCTGGTTTTGCCACTGCTGTCTTGCAGGGCGTTATAGCTGGTCTTAATGCTGTATAATTTCCACCACCCTACCATAGCTTTGGGAATCTACCGAAATGTAATGACTGCAACAGTGAAACACGAAGAACATAGTACAGTTGTGTACACTTGCCATAAATTTAGATGTTCGATGGTATTCACTGTTGCAGTCCTGGTTACCATCCCTCCAGCCCCCTATTTTTCTCTGACTATAGCTATTCTTTCTTTCACTATGCTGATAAGCCCTTTTGGTCTATTTGCCTTTAGGATTGTAGGTATATATATTTTTTGTGTTTTAATTGTATTTGCTCCCCATTTGGGGGGCACCTGACATCTGGGGCAAGAAAAACTGATGTAATGGCGTCGGCTGCATGTTTTATACCCGACAACCTGACATCATGGAAGAAGGGACAGCATCCGACGCAGGACCCAAGACTTTGTTAATCAGGCCGACTGAGGGCAACCTGCCAGCAGATTACACAAATGTGATGACTGTAACAGTGAATACATTCGAACATCTACATTTATGGTAAGTGTACACAACTGTACTTTCTGACTCGCAGGCCTCTACTGAGACCCATTCAGAGTCTGGTATGCCGCAAGATGCTTCAACTGAGGAACCTGCGGATGTCTGTACCTTGGATGGGTCCGGAGCCACTGTGCAGGCATCGGCTTCTGAGGGTGGATTCAGACCTACGGACTTGATATTAAACCAACGCTTCCTTCTTCATTTAGGCCAAAATCTCAAACCATGCCTAAGAAACCGATGCCCAGACTGCATGCTCACGCTTCTATGTCTAAAAAACAAATGATAAGAATGGCTGAAGATCTTATAACTCTAATCAGGGGAAGGCAACCCCCCCCCCCTTCTAAGAGACCTAGGACTGTTGTTGTTTATGAATCTTATGACCAGGATTCTGATTATCTGGATTTGCCCTTATCTACTTATGAGGATTCTGATGCAAAGGACTCTATTCCCACTGCTTCCCCTCCAGAAGATTTTTCTTTTGGTGAAAACTTACATACACTAAAGGAGCATGTCCACTGGGGAAGCCAGGATTTTTCTGATTCAAAAAAGAGGCTTACGGATTTCTTACTCCTGTCTCAGCATAGGCCTTTAGCTATACCTCCTGTACTAGACATTGTTGATGATGCCTTTTCAGAATCTAGTTTGGCCCCTGATTCTTTGCCTCCTGCTCCCAGAAAACCTGACAGATATTACAGGGTTCCTGATTCTCACAAGTTCCTTTTTAAAAATGCTATTGCGGATCCAGAGACTATTTCACAGGGACCCAAGGGCATTAAGGCTTCTACTGCTAAAAATCCTACCCCCTCTGATAGAGATTCCAGGGTGCTGGATAGATGGGCTAAGAAAGTTTACACTTCTGCAACCTTAGCCATTAGGGCTTTAAACTGCCAGTTTCATATGTTAAAGTATCAACAACACGTTATTGGATTGCTTAAACAGAAAATGATGTTGATTCCTGACTGTGCTGAAAATAAAGAATTACAGGATTTAATGCAATCTGTAGAACAGGTTGAAACATACTTTGCAATGTGGATTTGATTCATTGGAGGCCTTTTTCAGGGTTGCTGTAATTGGGTCTGTGCTCAGAAGGCATGCCTGATGATATTAAAGCTAAATTGTTGGATGCTCCCTTAAATCAGGACTGCCTGTTTGGCAGCAAGGCTGAGGAAGTTCTTAAAAAGGTGGAAGATAAAGTTAAATCTATGCAAACTGTTAGATTTCTTACAAGTTCAGCCTCCTAGATTTAGTAGGCACTGGCCCTCTAAAAACTGGTCCTTTCCAGCCCCTTCTAGGTCCTCTCAAGCCAAACCCAGACACAGCAGAAACCCTAGGTTTCAGTTCCAAGGGACACACAAGACTAGGTAGTGGGGGGTTTCCGCACCCAAATCTGGGAGTAGTAAGACCCCCCCCCATGGAATACTGCCTCAATGACTTGCTTTTAAAACTTCCAAGCACTTCCCAACTGAATGCTCCTTTAGGTGGAAAGATTGGTCTGCAGGCCAAAAACTGAGAACTCATTACCCAGGACAAATGGGTTTTAAGTATATTGTCCCAAGGATACAGATTTCACTTCCACACATTACCAACTCCAAGCGGGTGGACAGATCTACCCCGAAATCAGTGGGCAGAGGGCCAAAATCAAGTACTCTCCCTCTCAAACATGGGGGCTATTCAGTTGGTACCAGAAGAGGAAAAGGGACAAGGTTTCTATTTGAGACGTTTCCTGGTACCCAGAAAAGGCAATACATGACGTCCTATCCTGGACCTTTCTACTCTAAACACCTTTCTGGTGATTCCAAAATTCAAAATGCTGACTCTTCACCAACTGCTTCCTATGCTAGGCAAAGATGCATGGTTGGCAACACTAGACTTAAAGGAAGCATACATGCACATCCCTATGAGGGAGTCTTCCAAAAGATACCTACGCTTCAAAGCAGGCTACATGCACTGTCAGTTCTCTGCACTGCCATTTGGCTTATCTACTGCGCCCAGGGTATTCACAAAGCGCCTAGCTCCAGTCATTGCATTTTGCAGGCAAAGAAATATTCAAATATACCCATACCTGGACGATTGTCTAATTCAAGCAGAAAGCAAAGACATTCTTTTGGATCATCTGGCCTTTGTTCAAAGGATGCTGACTTGTCTGGGTTTCACCATAAACGAGAAGAAATCACACCTGGTACCCTGTCAACAAATTATATTCCTGGGAGCAAGCTTGAATACAACTTCCCAGATGGCTTTCCTCATGCCAGAGAAACGGATTCATTTGACAAACTTATTTCAAACAAGTGGCCATAAAAACCCAGCTATCTGCAAGGCAAATACTGCAAGCCTTGGGGTTCATGGCCTCCTGCATTCTTCTAATTCCATATGCAAGGCTGCATATGAGGAAACTACAATGATATCTAAAAAGCCTATGGTGTCCACATTCACAGGATGTAGAAGCAAGGATCCTTATCATACCTTGACTACGCCTAGAGTTCCTTTGGTAGGCAGAGGCCTGCCACCAAAACAGGGGACTACCATTCACATTACCCCCTGCCCCCCAAATCTTAACAACAGATGCATCATACTATGCATGGGGGGCTCACCTGGCAGGGAAGTGCATTCAGGGCAAATGGAACCCAAGACAAATGCACCTGCACATAAATCAAAAGGAAATGTTAGCTGTACAGAATGCTCTGACAGCCTTCAAGGGCCACATTTTTCCAGGACAACTAATGGTAAAGACGGACAACACCACTGTCATGTGGTACATAAACAAGCAGGGGTACACATTCCTACCCCCTCTGCAGACTAGCCATGGCGTTGTGGAACATCGCCTTGAGCTACCAAGTGAATCTACAAGCTCAGTTCCTGCCAGGAAAATTAAATACACTTGCAGGCGGACTAAGCAGAAACCTCATGGACCCATATGAGTGGAAACTGGAACCAAGGATTTTCAACATGTTGACAAGCAAATGGGGAGCCCAGATATAGACCTGTTTGCCTCCCCCCAGAACCATCAACTGGACAAATTTTGCACAAGGATTCCCCACAAGCTAGCTTGGAAAGTGGATGCTCTGTCCTTCAGCTGGAAAAAACATTCAGTTTATGCCTTTCCTCCTCTGCCTGTGCTCTCCAAGGTACTACTAAGATCAAATAGGACAAGCCAAGGATGATTTTAATTGCACCAGACTTGCCTCACCAGCACTGGTACCCACTCTTGCACAGTGTGTCATGCTTGGCTTCATGGCACCTGCCTCAGACTCCTTCCCTGTTGTCTCAGCAGAACCAGATTCTGCACCCTCAGCTGCAAACCCTGAACCTAGCAGCCTGGCTAATTACCTAATCTCTCTTTTACCATCCCTCAGTAAATCAGTGATGGATATCATTTTAGAGGCAAGGAGGCCTAGTACTAGAAAATCTTATGCTTCACAATGGACAAGATTTTGTATCTGGAAGCAATCTCTAGGAATGAACGCAGCAGTGCCCAATTTACCTCAGATCCTACAATACTTGACTGAGATGTTTCATAAGGGCTTATCTTTTTCCTCAATCAAAATTCATGCCTCAGCCATTTCAGCTCATTATAGAACAGAGCCTCCTCTGTTTTCTCACCCACTGCTCAAGCAGTTCCTCAGAGGGGCCAAAAATTTAAGGCTGCCCAGGAGAGCTCCAACTCCAGCCTGGGATCTTAACTTTGTCTTGGCAAAACACACTCTTCCTCCTTTCGAGCCAGCTGCTACTGCAGATTTAAAATTTCTTTCCTGGAAAAAAGCTTTCCTTTTAGCTATCACTTCTGCAAGAAGGGTATCCGAATTACAGGCCCTTATGGCAGTGGAACCTTTCATCATCTTTCATGTGGACAGGATGTCCCTCAGAACCAATCCCTCCTTCATGCCCAAGGTGGTATCCAGTGTGGCTCTTAATCAGGCCATTCATTTGCCTACCTTCTTTCCTAACCCACAGAACAAAGGGAAACAGATACTACACTCTTTAGATGTGCACAGACAGCTTTGATTCTACTTGGACAGGACTAAACCTCAAAGGAAATCTGAACAACTGCTGGTGGCATTTACTGCAGGGACAGAGGGGAAACTATTTCAAAACAAACCATTTCAAAATGGATAGGCCACTGCATTCATTTCTGCTATAAGCACCATGGAAAACCTATCCCACAGAACATCAGACCACATTCAGCCAGGGCTGCATCTACTTCTACAGCCTTTCTTAGGGGCATCCCACTAGGGACATCCTAGAAGCTGCTACCTGGAGTTCTGTACATACTTTCACGAAGCATTGTCATTTGCCAATGTTCTCTAAATCCAGAGCTGGTTTTGCCACTGCAGTCTTGCAGGGCCTTATAGCTGGTCCTAATCCTATTTAAATTCCTCCTCCCAACCTTAGGTTTGGGAATCTACCCAAATGTAATGACTGCAACAGTGAAACACAAAGAACATAGTACAGTTGTGTACACTTACCATAAATATAGATGTTTGTGTGTATTCACTGTTGCAGTCCTGGATACCCTCCCTCCAGCCCCCTTTCTTCTTTTGGCTATACCTCTACTCTTATTTATTATGCTCAAAAAGCTTTTTGGTGTATTTGCTTTTTGTTAGAGGTATATTCTTGTATTTATAGATTTAATTGCTTCTCATTGGGGGGGGGGGGCACCTGATATCCGGGTCAAGAAAAACTGATATAATGGCATTGGCTGCTTGTTTTATACCCCTGACGTCATGGAAGAAGGGATAGCAACTGACGTAGGACTCAAGACTTTGTTAATCAGGCCAACTGAGGGCTACTGCAAGCAGATAACCCAAATGTAATGACTGCAACAGTGAATACACTCGAACATGTACATTTATGGTAAGTGTACACAACTGTACTTTCTCTTCCCACTGGGACAATTGCTATTCAGTCAGACAACATGTCTATAGTGTGATACATAAACAAGCAAGGGGGGACCAAATCTTAACCACTTTGTCGAGAGGCTTTAAGAGTATGGAAATGGGCGACAGGCACTCAGCGCTTTCTGATAGCAATGCACATTCCGGGGAAGTCCATTGTGATAGCAGACAAACTCAATCAAGCAATTCTGATGCCTCATGAGTGGTCCCTGAATTCAGAAGTTGTGGAAGAGATTTTTTGCTGGAGTCACTTCGCTTGAGCCACCTGTGATAAAGGTGTTAGGGACGCTGTCCCATCCTGCAAGAATTCCAGCAAGATAAAACTACGTAACATAAAGAAGTTATGTACTTACCATAACGTTCTATGTTTGTAGTTCATCTCATCTACATTCTTGCGTCCCACCCTCCTTCCCCCTTTCTGTTTCCTGGAGGAACTGGTGGACTATCCATTATGCTGTCTGACCTGGTTGTAGTATCTGTCCACTTGGTATGGATAGTAATACAGAGTATTCTGTTTGTATGTGCATTGTTCATAGTTTACTGACTATTATGTACCTATTTACTTTCTTGCAAACAAGATCTGGGGAATTGCCGTGAGGCACCATGGGATAGGGGTTAGCCTTGAGCTAGTAAAAGCTCTTGAGCTTTAGTATCGGCCGAGTCGGAGCCGAGAATCTGCTCCGAACCCATCCAGCAAAATTGTAGGCGAGATGGACTACAAACATGGAACGTTATGTTAAGTACATAACTTCTTTTTTATCCACTTCCCCACGTCCCACACAGAAAATCAGATAGCAAAACTGGAAGTATACAACATATTTGCAGAAAGAGCCATCCAAGAAATCCCACTAGACAAGATAAGGTCTAGAGTTTACTGCAGGATGTCCTTCAAGAATGCAACTGCAGTCATAACATATGGGTTGTCCTGCCTCAGGCAGCCCTTGGTCGGCCGAATTCCAAAGTCTGGGTCCGGCGTCGGCTGGTGTCGCCTCCTCTCCGACGTCACAATGGCTGGAGTATAAAGGCATCGGCCGACGCCATCTTCTTCAGTCTTTCTTGCCGCGCGGTGCCCGAAGCAGAAGCAGTTCGCAAGTGCCGGTCGGTCATCTCCTGTGTTTACAGTACCGAAGTCATCTAAAAGCTAAGTACCCCGTTGGGGAACATTTATTCTTGCCTCAGCCGATGTCAGAACAAGTTGAGAAAGTTAATAACTGTTTGTCTTGTGGTAAACAAATACCTCATAAGGACTTCCATTCTCTCTGCCTTCCTTGCCTGGGCCCAGACCACGACGTCTCGGCCTGTGCTGCCTGTGCTTGCTTTAATAAGCGCACTCTCAGGTGCCGGGCAGAATTCGCCGAGGACTTTTTCGGTGAATCCTTTGCGTATATCATGCCGTCGGATCAACCGACAACCCAATCTGCTAAAAAACGCAAGGACCGGGACCAACATCCTCGGCCCGCGTCCACTACCGATGCTACCCCTAAACCCTCTGCTAGCGCTCCGGTCCCCTCGGAAGTGGTAAATCAACTGCTCCAGGCCGACGACACTGCGTTAACACGACCTTCGGTCTCGGAGATCTCTCCGGTGCCGGTTGTGTATTTTCCTCCGGAAACCGAAGTTCTGGATCTACCCGACACCATTCCTGTGGACAAGGTAACACCTGCACATGGGGCTGCTAGGCCTCCTGTTTCCATGTCCATCAAGTCCTTTGCACGTGCTAAGGCCGCCAGTCAGGCCAAGGCCCATCCTAAACCTGCCCAGGCCCCTTCATCTGATAAGCAGATCATGTCTCTGGCTGCAGATCTTATTTCCCTTATCAGGGGATCTCAGCCTCATCCGGACAGGGGTTCTCAGCCACCTGCAGAAAAAAGGCCTAGAACTGAGCAGGCGGACGACCTCTCCTCGGATGAAGCCTCTGGGGATTCTGAGCATTCTGATACACAGGAAGAACCCTTCCAGGCCTACGAGGACTCTGATGCTGAGGAATCAATTCCCTCGGCCTCCCCTCCAGAGGATTTCTCTTTTGGTGAAGTCCTGCATTCCATGAGGGAACATTTTCAATGGCAGGGTCAGGAATTCTCTGACTCCAGGAAAAGGCTTTGTACTTTCCTCAAGCTTCCCCAGCACGGACCCTTGGCAATCCCTCCAGTTATGGATGTTTTGGATGATGTTTTCTCTGACTCCAGTGCCAACCCTGATTCTCTTCCTCCTGCTCCTGTCAAGCCGGACAGATATTACAGGGTCTCTGACACTCACAAGCACCTTTTTAAGGCTCACTCTGTGGACCTAGAAACTATTTCACAGGGCCCCAAGGGAGTGGCTTCCTCCTCTGCCAAAAACCCACTGCCAGCTGACAGAGAAGCAAGGTCCCTGGAGAGATGGGGTGAAAAAGTATATACCTCTACTACCCTAGCCATGAGGTCTCTTAACTGCCTTTTTCACGTTTCAGTACCAAGATTTTCTCCTGGATGATTTACAGAAAAAGTTAGCCTCTCCTGAGCCTATTGATAAGAAGGCACTGCAGGATCATATTCATAACACTCAGCAGGTTAATAACAATTTTCTGCAGTGTGGTTATGATGCACTGGAAGCTTCATGTAGGGCAGCTATGACTGGGGCTGTAATACATAGACATGCTTGGTTGAAGGATCAGTCTTTGCCTGACCATGTTAAAGTAAAGTTACTGGATGCACCTTTGGAAAAACAAAAGCTTTTTGGTGCTACTGCACAAGATGTATTGAAATCCATAGAGGAAAAAGCAAAGTCAGTACAGACAGTCAAGGATTTCCTTCAGGTTCAGCCACCCAGATTCAGCAGAAACTGGCCCTCAAGAATTGGTCCTTCCGCGACTCTGCCAAGTCTCAAAGAGAGAAAAGCAGACGTGGCCGGGGTGGAGGGCAATCCCGAGGATCTTACAGGGGCGCCAATGGCAACCTCCAAATCAAAGAAGTGGCAGACAATTCAGCTGCACCACAAGGACAATCACAATGACTTGACTTTCATCGCCTACAAAGGTTCAAAGAGAAGCACCTTTGGGCGGAAAATTAGCCTTATTCTCACAAAACTGGCATATCTTAACCAAGGACAACTGGATTCTGGATTTGATAGACAAAGGTTACAGATTCCACTTCCACACATTACCAATAAAACAAGGCATGCCAAACCTGCCACATCATCAAAGGGCAGAGGCTCTCAACCAAGTTTCCAAGCTATTAAGTATAAAAGCAATAGAAAGGGTTCCTCCTCAGGAACAAGGCCAGGGATTGTATTCAAGACTGTTCCTTGTTCCAAGAAAAGAAAACAAATGGAGACCCATACTGGACTTGTCAACTCTAAACACTTTCCTCATTGTGCCAAAGTTCAAAATGCTGACGTTGCAGCAACTTCTTCCCATGTTGGGCAAGGGGTCTTGGCTGGTCACTCTGGACCTCAAGGAGGCATACCTGCATGTCCCAATCAGACAAAGTTGCAGAAGATACCTCAGATTTCTTGCAGGGACAGAGCATTATCAATTCTCAGCATTGCCGTTTGGCTTACCTACTGCGCCCAGAGTGTTCACGAAATGCCTGGCATCAGTAGTGGCACACTGCAGACTGCAGGGGATTCAAATATACCCCTACTTGGACGACTGTCTCATACAAGCAGACAACAAGCAAACCTTAAAAGGGAATTTGGACTATGTCATGCATCTACTGCAGGCTTTGGGATACACAGTCAACGTTCAGAAGTCAAACTTACTACCATCCCAACAAATTATATTCCTAGGAGCCAAACTGGACACGGAAAAACAAATGGCCTACCTCACAGAGGAAAAACAGCAGCATTTACCAGAGTACTTCAAAGGCCTAGCAAAGCTTTCCCAGCTGACTGCAAGGAAAATCCTGCAGGCCCCGGGTTTCATGGCATCTTGCATCCTTCTGATACCTTTGGCAAGACTTCATATGAGAAAGCTGCAATGGTATCTAAAAAACTTATGGTCTCAACACAACAACAGCCTAGAGGACATAATCCCACTTATTCCATGTCTACAGAAGGAATTTCTTTGGTGGGCTCAAGCCAGTCAACTAAACGAAGGCATGCCTTTCAACAGACCTCAACCGGACCAAATGATAACAACAGACGCCTCAGACCATGGATGGGGGGCGCACATGGAGGGCAGATGCATTCAAGGTCTTTGGACGCCAAAGGAAAGACATCTGCACATAAACCAAAAGGAGATGTTGACTTTCGAAAAAACACTAAAACAGGGACATTTACTGGTAAGGACAGACAACACTACTGTCATGTGGTACATAAACAAGCAGGGAGGCACTCATTTTTACCCCCTCTGCAGACTAACAATGCTTCTCTGGGAAAAATCCCTGAGCCTGAGGATTCATTTACAATCCCAGTTTGTACCAGGCAAGGACAATGTACTGGCGGACAATCTGAGCAGAAATTTCTTGGATCCACACGAATGGATGCTGCACCCTCACATTTTCTCTCAACTGGCAAGGACATGGGGAAGACTGGACGTAGATCTTTTTGCTTCCCACTTAAATCATCACTTGGAAAAGTTCTGCACAAGGACTCACCACCCTCTAGCTAGGAAAACGGATGCTCTCTCCTTCAGCTGGAATTCTCTAAAAATGTATGCATTCCCTCCTCTGCCTCTACTGACCAAGGTGATATTGAAGATCAAAGCAGAACAACCAACAGGCATCTTGATAGCTCCAGACTGGCCGAGACAACACTGGTACCCATTGCTATTGACCATAACTCGGACCAAGCCATGGCCTCTGACCCTATGGCCCCTGCTCCTAACTCAACACAATTACAGGACTGTACATCAAGACCTGAAAACATTGCATCTGACAGCCTGGAGGCTACTATGACTTCAACACCAAACTCTCTTTCTAAATCTGTTCAAGAGATCTTGCTGGAAGCACGCAGACCTTCCACCAGAAAAACCTATGCAGCCAAGTGGAAGAGATACAGTATCTGGAATGCCAGCAGGGGTCAGGACACAGCATTACTGCGTATTCCTCAAATATTAGAATACTTGGCAGAACTATTTCATACTGGACTCTCATACTCCTCAATAAAGATTCATGCCTCAGCAATCTCAGCAAAATACAACTGTGACCCTCCAGTGTTTTCGCATCCTCTGCTAAGACAGTTTCTAAGAGGGATAAAGAATATCAAACCTCCCAGAAAACAGCCAGTACCTGCATGGGACCTCAACTACGTGTTGGAAAAACTAACTCTTCCTCCATTTGAGCCATCAGCAACCTCAGAAATGCAATTTCTGTCATGGAAGACGGCCTTCTTATTGGCAGTCACCTCTGCAAGAAGAGTTTCGGAGATACAGGCACTCATGGCAGTGTCCCCCTTCCTCATTTTTCATCAAGACAGAGTCTCTCCAAGAACCAATCCTACATTCATGCCAAAAGTAATTTCCAGGGTGTCTCTAAATCAAGCTATTCATCTACCTGCATTCTTCCCCAATCCTCAAAATAAGGGGGAAAAACTTCTGCATACTTTGGACATACACAGACAATTACGCTACTACTTGGACAGAACCAAGGCCACCAGAAGGTCTGACCAGCTGTTTGTAGCCTATGCTGCTGGAGTACAAGGAAAAGCAATCTCCAAGCAAACAATTTCAAAATGGATTGGACATTGCATCAGATTTTGCTATTCTTTCCATGGAAAAGGTGTGCCAGCCAATATCAGGCCACATTCCACCAGAGCTATAGCCACTTCCACAGCTTTCCTAAGAGGAGTGGCAACAAAGGACATTTTAGAAGCTGTGCATACATTTACCAAGCACTACAACCTGCCCTTATACTCCAGATCCCGAGCAGGCTTTGCTTCGGCAGTCCTGCAGGGGATTTTAGCTACACTATCCTTCTCATAGTTCCATCCACCCCCAGCTTGGCTGTGGTACTCAACCCATATGTTATGACTGCAGTTGCATTCTTGAAGGACATAGTACAGTTTTGTACCTACCATAAATGTAGATGTCCGATAGATATGCAACTGCAGTCAGATTTTCCCACCCTCCTACCCCTCTGTATCCTTCCTTTTGGGTCCCTACCCCTCTTCCCTTCAGCTGGGGGTATCTCCTATGGTGTATCTGTTTATTACTGTTGTGCATGTTTGGGATTATTTTATCCATTTACCAAATTTAGCCTTCCTAGGAGGGCACCTGACATCTGGGGCAAGAAACACTGAAGAAGATGGCGTCGGCCGATGCCTTTATACTCCAGCCGTTGTGACGTCGGAGAGGAGGCGACACCAGCCGACGCCGGACCCAGACTTTGGAATTCGGCCGACCGAGGGCTGCCTGAGGCAGGACAACCCATATGTTATGACTGCAGTTGCATATCTATCGGACATCTACATTTATGGTAGGTACAAAACTGTACTTTTTTATTGCTCAGAAAAAACAAGGATCCCTGGCTAGTACTGGGTCTGAGTGGTCTAAATCTTTTCAAAAGGAGAACCAAGTTCTGGATGTTTTTTATGCAGTCAGTCCTACTCTGCCTTCAGGTGGGAGATTCGATATGCCCTTTGGACCTCCACAATGTCTTTCTTTTCATAAAGATAGCAAAAGCATCCATGATGTTCCTGCTCTGCTGAGTGGAAACCAGACATTTTTATTACAGAACCCTGATCTTTGGCTTCCCAGAGTGTTCACCAAGTGCGTGTCAGCAGATGCAGCTCACCTAAGAACCTAACACTGTTTGGAATAAACGCCCCTTCCCTTATGTAAATAAGTGGCTTATGGGTGCTACTAGTTTTGGGGCAATCCCCCATCCCCCTTTGGCTGTGATTTTACCCAATTTTTCCCTAAATGAAACTAAACTGTCAGTTTTTAAAAAATTTTCCAGTTCATTTTGGTTTTTTTTTTCTCAAATTCTTGACCCTTTTTTGGCCAAAACTCTCCTAAGTTTGGTACCCTTGGAGTTTACTGTTCCCCCTGGGATTTTCATTCCCTTTTAGCTTCTTGAGAACCGTCTGAAAAAACTTGAAAAATTTTTGGTGTTTCCCCCGGACAAAGAGCGAAACACGGCAATTTTGGGCCAAAGGCTTTAAACCCAAAATTGTTAGATGCATTGTTTACTTTGCATCTACTTAGGGTTTCCCCCGATATTGGGCCAGAAAAAAGTCTGGGTGGGGTTGTTCAATCTTTTCAGGGCCCGGGGGTTAAAGTCCCCATTTTCCCCCTTTTTTTTGGTGAAGATTTAAGCCCTGGGCCCCCTTTTTTTTTAATCCCAAAAAATTTTTCTTCCCCCAAAAAAAGTGGGGAAATTTTTTCCCATTTTGCAAAAAAGTTAAAATTGTTTTCAGGGGAAAAAACCTAAAATTTTCATTTTTGTACCTTCTTAGGTAAGCTGCTATTTGATTTTTTAATTAAACAAGACAATTCAAAGGGTTTTTTTTTTGCCAACTGAGGCGTTTTCAAAAAAATTCGAATTCCGTCAAAAAAAAACCGGGATAAAGCGGGCCTAGGCCAAACTATGTAATTTCGGGGGTTCAGTGTTCCCCGGGGGGCCTTTGGGGGAAATTCAGGGAAAACCTTTTCACTTAAAAAGGGCCCCCCCGGGGGCCTTTAAATTTTGTTTTAAAAACCAAAAAAAAACCCCCCGGATGGGTCACCCGGAAAAAATTTCCGGGGGGTTTCACCCAAATTTTTTTCCCCTGAAAACCCAAGAAAAGGGGGGGGTTTTTTTCCCCCCTTTTTTTCCCCTTTTTGGGTTTTCCCCCAAACGAAAATTCTAAAACCCCCAGGTTTTTTAAACCTTTTTTAAAGGGTTCCAAATTTAAAAAAAAAAAAATAATTTTTTTTTTTTTTTTGGGCCCTTTTTTTTATTTTTTTTTCAGGAAATTTTTTTCCTTTTTTGGCTAAAATCCCTTTCGTTCCCCAATTTTTTAAAAAAAAATTTGCAAAGGGGTTTCCAGGGAAAGGCCCAAAATTTTGGGGGTTTGAAAAGATGGGGAAATTTTTTCTTCCCTTCCCTCCCCCCCTTTTTTGGAATTTTTTTCCTTTTCGAAAAAAAAACCCACCCCTTTTTCCTTCCAAGGTTTTTAAATTTAAAAACCTTTAAGGGTTTTTTTTTAAAAAAATTTCCCCCGAAAAACCGGGGTTAAATTTTCCCCTTTTTTAAAAAAAAATCTTTTAAAAAATTTTTTTTAAAAAGGGGGGAAAAAATTTCATTTCCTTTTTTGGGGAAACTTAAAAAAAAAAATGAAAAAAAAAAAATTTTTTTTCCCCAAAAAAAAAACCTTTTTTTTGAAAAGATGAAATTTTTTTTTTAAAATTTTTTTTTTTTTTTTAAATTTCGGGGGAAAAATTTTAAAACCCCGGAAAATTTTCCCCAAAAATTCCAATTATAGCACTTCCAACAGATGCTATAGCATTCTCCATTAAGAGGATTTAAAAGTGACATTTTAGAAGTGCTAGCATGAGCTCGTGCATACATTTAAAGCACTCAGACCTGTTAGACTCCAGTCAAAGCAAGCTTTGATTGATTCTAGGATTTTAGCTACAATCTCATCAGTTTACCCAGCTGGCTGATCGATCAACCATATTTATGACTGCATGTTAAAATCTTAGATAAAATGTGACCCAGAAGTACCAGTATGTAACCTCACCATAAATGTAATGTCCATAGATTAAACTGCGTCAGCAACCCTTCTACCTTGTAATCCTTTTTGGGTCAAAGCAGAAAACATTAAACCCTCTTCCCTTCATGTGGGATCTCCTATGGATCTCAGTTTATTACATATTCATGTTTGGATCATTTTACCCATTTTACAAATTAGCCTTCTAGAGGAGACATCTTGGGGCATGAGAAACACTGAGATGATGGCATCCTATGCTTTATCTCATCAGCTGTGCTCGAGGACGACTATTGGCCACCAGACTTTGCAATTCCTGACCAAGTGATCTGATCTGAGGCATGTTGACAATCCCATATTTGTTGACTGCTTGAAATATCTAATCGAAAATCTACATTTATGAGTAGGTACAAGAACTGTACTTTATGTCAAAAAACAAGACTGCTAGTAAACTGGTCGCAGTGGTCTAAATCTATTCACAAAGAGCAACAATCAAAGATCTCTGGATGTTTTTAACATATGCATACATCTGTACTCTAGCTCTCAGGTGGGAGCATATGCCTTCTTTGTACCTCATTTCATAATGATACTGTTCTTTTCAGTAACAGTAGCAAACCAGCATCCAATGATGTCTGGTTATTGGAAACATTTTATCTACAGATATTGTCACCATCCTACTGGATTACTAGGTCTGTTGACAGTGGTGAAGTCCAAAGTGCAGGATTCTCAACCATAAAATACTTGTATAACTCAGAATCTATTACATAAAGGTGGGGCAATTGTGATATTAGACAAGGTAATGTACAGTGAAAAAATGGAGCAAATGTTGTCAGATAGTGAAACTTATCAGGAATTGAATGGTAGTGCTTTGAACACATTAATCAAGAATGTACATGGACATTTGTATGACCTATTATTGAGTAATGTAATAGATTCTGAGTTATACAAGTATTTTATGGTTGAGAATCCCCTGATTCCGACTTTCAGGGGACTTCCCAAAGTACACAAAAACTTGTTCAACCCCCCATTGAGACCTATAGTATCCAGTAAGGGATGGATGACAGAGCCCTTATCCATATATTTAGATAAAATGTTTAAACCAATAATTAACAACTGCAGACATATATTAAAGGATACAGAACACTTCTTGATGGGTTTGGCCAACTTCAATAGAACTGTTAACATTAATGAAAATGATCTTTTTGTAACCTTAGATGTCAAGTCACTATTTACATCCATACCGAACACTACAGGCATTGAATATGCAAGATTATTTTTATTAGATAATCATATAAGTAACAATTTGATCATCAGATGGACATTACTTTTAGAGATCATTCTAGAGAACAATGTTATGCTATATGATAAAACGTATTACTTACAAAGAAAGGGGGTAGCCATGGGAACCCCGTGTGCAAACTCTTATGCCAACATGGTTTTGGCTTATTGGGAGGGAGCATACGTTTGGGGAACTGAGACTACATGAACAGCTTATATTATTGTCGCTGTAGATGACGCTTTGTTGTATGAAGTGAACATGAGCTACAACAGTTCATACAATACATCAATGGCACGACCTGCTTTTTAGAGTTTGAGAGTACTTATTCCAAACAAACCATTGAATTTCTTGATGTAAGATTAACTAAGTCACACTTGGGCATCAATACAGAATTATTTAGGAAGAAATGTTGGAGGAACAGTTTGTCACAATCAACCAGCATGCACCCCGTCATGTATATTCTAACATTGTAGATAATCAAGCTATGAGGTTATCCAGATTAACAACTCAGGATGAAGTATATGATCAACAGGCTACCATGTTAGCCAACAATTTTAAATGTAGAGGTTATAAGAATAGGGAGGTCAAGGAAGCAATGATGAATAATCACAGACATAGAAATGATAAGTGATTCCTTTTTTCCATAGGATGGATAAGGAACCATCATCCATTGCAGTGAACCCCAACTCTAAGTCAAGACCAGGCTCATTTCATATACTAATAGAAATAGTCATATATTAAACGTATTATCAGCAAACAATTGAGATTACTTACACATGAGAATAAAATCAGGGAGTTAGTGACTGACCAACCCAACATAAGTTACAAAAACATGAAATCCCTAAACAGGATTTTATGCTATGACAACGACAGAGGAGGTTCTCACATATCCGATAGGGTGGGAACTTTTCCCTGTCGTTCCTGTAACCAATGTAGGTTTATCTATGTCCACCAAGCTTTTGAACATCCCATCACTAAACGCATATACAGATTTCGAGGATATGCAGATTGTAGGACTACTGATGTAGTTTATTTAGCACACTGTCAAGAATGCTCCCAAGTTTTATGTAGGCAAGACGAACAGGACGCTAAGAGAACGAGTAAGAGAACATATATACGCGATACACAAAGAAAATACTAATAACGCACTAGCCAAACATGTCCTTGAGAATGGATCAAAACACATTTTCAAATTCCAAGTTTTAGAGAAATTACATAGAACATACAGGTTAGGCAATCATAAAAATAAGTTGGAGGAGTTGGAGAATAGATGGATAATGAGATTGCAAGCTCATGTATATGGTCTAAATGACAAGGTTTCACTTAAACCATGCTTAGCGGGGCGTCCCCTGAGACACTAAATAAAATAAATTAAATAAAATAAAATAAAATACATCAGTTATTTATCACTATTGCATATTATGTTCTGAGAGTATTATATTAATTTCGTGATATATTTTATATTCATGGGTTATACACACATACACAGACTTAGATTTTATAAATACTGTTTTTAACCATATTAGTTTTTAAATAACTTAGTTTTTTAGTGTTTTTATAAAGTTTTTGAATGTGCTTGTTAAGAATGGCTTAACATGAGCTGTGTTTTAAACAAGGTGCTTTTGATTAACTAATTAATTAATTATTTGTGATCAGCACATGATTTGTGTTGTATAAAAAGAGCGTGTTTTTCACAGTGATTCATGAAGTCTGATGAAGCGTCATTCTTGGACGTGAAAGCGCTTACTTTTGGATCCTGTTCTTTGTAGTTTTTACAATAAAAGGTCAACTAGCAATTGCTGTTCGTGAATTTGTGACTTTCAAGACTTACCACAGCCATTGGTGCACTATCTGCTGTTTTTTACTTTCTTACTTTTGCCTGTTACAACGGAGTGCTTTACCCGATCAATTATCTTCAGCATTTGAATTACTTCCATTTCTGCCTGTGCAGATGATAAGGAATTACATGACTTATTGCATGCCACTGAACAAGTTGGGAAGCATGGTTTACACTGTGGATTTGATGCCTTGGAGGCTTCTTGTAGGGCTGCGGCCTCTGGCACAGTCATTAGAAGGCATGCATGGCTAAAGGAACAAAATTTGCCTGAACAAGTAAAGGCTAAATTATTGGATGCTCCTGTTCAGCATAATGTTTTGTTTGGATCAAAAGCTGAAGAGGTGATTAAAATGATGGAGAATAAGGCGAAATCCATGCAAACAGTTAAAGATTTTTTACAAGTACAGCCACCTAGATTTAGCAGGAATTGGCCTTCAAAAAATTGGTCCTTTCCCACTTTAGACAGGCCTCAGAGGGGTAGATATAGACGCTCCAGAGGAAGGCCTCAAACACAAGCTTCTTATAGACCAAGACAGTGGACTGCTTCCACCCATAGGGGAGGAGAGGACAGGTCACAAACTCAAAGGAAACAAACTCAATGACTCCCTCTGTTGGGCTACAGGCACTTCTTGCCTGGAAGCCCCTCTCTTTTTTTATCAAAATTGGACTCAACCCAAGACAAGTGGGTTTTGGATGTGGTTTTAAGAGGTTACAAATTCCATTTTCATACCTTGCCAAGGCCAAGCGGATGGCCAGACCTTCCAAAACATCAATGGACAGAGGCCTTAAACCAGGTGGAAGCTCTTTTGGCTATGAATGCCATAGAACTGGTTCCACTTTCAGAGATGGGAAAAGGTTTTTACTCAAGGCTCTTTCTAGTCCCAAGAAAGCAAAACTCATGGAGACCCATTCTGGATCTGTCGGTCTTGAACACCTTTCTAGAGATTCTAAAATTCAAGATGCTTACTCTACAGCAGCTACTTCCAATGCTGTCCAAAGATGCATGGATGGTAACTTTGGATTTAAAGGAGGCATATTTTCACATTCCCATCAGGCAGGATCGCAGAAAATACCTCAGGTTCAAGGCCGGATCGAGGTACTTTCATTTCTCTGCGCTGCCCTTTGGATTGTCTACTGCGCCCAGGGTCTTCACCAAATGCCTGGCTCCAGTAGTAGCTTACTGCAGACTCAAGGGAATTCAAATTTACCCTTATCTGGACGATTGTCTAGTTCAGGCAGACAGCAAGGATGTCTTATTCCAGCATCGAGAATTTGTACAGAACCTCCTCAAGTTCCTGGGATTCTCTGTAAACATAAAAAAGTCAAATTTGACACCATCACAACAGATAACTTTTCTGGGTGCACTTCTAAACACCACAACCCAGATGGCATTTCTGACATCCGAAAAACAATTACAGCTGGCTTCAACTTTCAGAACCTTGGCAACTTTAACTCAACTATCTGCAAGGAAATTCCTGCAGGCTTTGGGTTACATGGCCTCCTGCATCCTTCTCGCACCATATGCAAGGCTACACATGAGCAAAATACAGTGGTGAGCAAAAGGCCATGGTCTCAGCGTTGCCACAGTTTAGACATACTGATCTCCGCCCTTCCTTACCTTCAAAGGGAATTTCTTTGGTGGTCCAGGCATGTGCTCTAAACAAAGGGAAACCCGTCTGCCTCCTGCCACTCAGATTCTAACCACGGACGCCTCGGATTATGCTTGGGGAGCCCATTTTCAGGGCAATTGTCTGCAGGGCCTTTGGACAAAGGATCAGAAGCACCTGCATATCAACTTAAAGGAAATGTTAGCCATTCAGAAAGCTCTATTGGCCTTCAGGAATCTTTTACAACCAGGACAACTACTAATACGGACAGACAACTCCACAGTTATGTGGTACATAAACAAGCAAGGGGGAATCTCATTCCTACCCCCTTTGCAGACTAGCCATGGATCTATGGAACACAGCTCTAGCTTGCAATCTGATCTTCAAGCTCAGTTTCTACCAGGGAAACAAAACTTCCTGGCAGACAGTCTGAGCAGAAACCTTTCGGATCCACACGAGTGGATGCTGGACACCAAAATATTCAGGATGATAACAGCAGTCTGGGGATGTCCTCACATAGACCTCTTTGCATCCCATCTCAATCATCAACTACGGAATTTTGCACCAGGACTTTCCACAGAGAAGCTTGGAAAGTGGATGCCCTGTCATTCAGTTGGAGAAACCTCTCGGATATGCCTTCCTCTTCCTCTTCTTCCACGGGTTTTATTGAAGATAAACAGGACAAGCCCAAGATGATCATCTTGCTGGCTCCAAATTGGCCTCGGCAGTTTTGGTATCCAACTCTAAAAACCTATGCCTGGAGCCCCCCTTGGGTTTTACCTCAGTCTCCGAACCTTCTGTCCCAACATCAGGGTCAGGTTCTACACTCTCATGTCAGAACTCTCAGCCTGGCGGCCTGGTTAATCCAGGGCCTTTGATTTCTTCTTTCCTACCCAAGCAGGTTATGGATGTCATTTTAGAAGCCAGACGTCCTAGCACTAGAAAATCTTATGCAGGAAAATGGAAAAGATTTTGTTCCTGGATGCAGGGTCAGGATTCTGATCCTCTTCTTCCTAACATTACTTTAATTTTACTTTACTTGACAGATCTCTTACATAAGGTCTCTTTCTCTTCCATTAAGATACATGCCTCTGCTATTTCTGCTTGGGATCTCAACTATGTTTTGGAAAAACTAATCTTGCCTCCTTTTGAGCCTGCTGCCTCTTCTGACATCCAAGTTTTTATCTTGGAAGACAGCTATCCTGTTAGCCCTTACCTCTGCCAGGAGAGTTTCAGAGTTACAAGCTCTTATGGCTGTGGAACCTTAAATTATTTTTCATCAGGACAGGGTATCTTTGAGGACCTTCATGCCTAAGGTGGTTTCCAAAGTGGCTTTAAATCAAACTATCCACTTGCCAACCTTTTTCCCCACTCCTCAAAATAAAGAGGAAAGGATCTTACATTCCTTGGATGTACACAGACAACTACATTTTTACCTGAACAGAACCAAGGACATCAGAAAATCAGAACAATTGTTTGTTTCTTATGCTTCAAGTTCCCAAGGTAAAGCCATTTCAAAACAGACCATTTCTAAATGGATTTCTCATGGAATCAGATTTTATTCCTGTTTTAGTTGAATCTCAAATTACCTATGTACTTTGACCTGTACTGTAGAAATTTGATAGTCTCTGTATTCACCTTTTTGAACTTACTGAAAGGAAAGCCTATGTGCCTGTTTTACTTGTGTCTTAATTCCCTATGTAATTTTAAATCCCTGTTTTAGTTGTGTCTTAAATTACCTATGTACTTTGAATGTATTTTTGTTATTATGCATTAGATAGTGGAGCTTTTCTCCTCGGGCCTCCACTGAAAATG
The DNA here is from genome assembly GCF_019279795.1 of Protopterus annectens. NCBI lineage: Eukaryota > Metazoa > Chordata > Ceratodontiformes > Protopteridae > Protopterus > Protopterus annectens. Next base: position 398,252,218 of record NC_056730.1, on the reverse strand, counting down.
GACATGTATCCAGTTGGACTAGCCCGGTTAACAAATGTAAAATAAAATAAAATAAATAAATAAATAAATTCACACCATGGAAAGCAAATCCCAGGGAGTATACGGACTCATTCCACCAGAGCTGCTGCCACTTCTGTGGCCTTTCTCAGGGGAGTTCCTACCAAAGACATTTTGGGAGCTGCAACTTGGAGTTCAGTGCATACTTTTTCTAAGCACTACAATCTACCTCTCTACTCTAAGTCTAGGGCAGGCTTTGCCTCTGCAGTCTTGCAGGGCCTTTAGCCGCCTTCTTCTTTATGACCACCTCCCTTTCTTTCAGCTTTGGGATTCTACCCACAGTCATGACTGCAACAGTGAAACAGGATGAACATAGTACAGTTGTGTACACCTACCATAAATGTAGATGTTCGAGTGTCTTCACTGTTGCAGTCTGGGTTTCCCTACCTCCTGTCCCTCTTATTTTTTACTTTTGTGTATTTCCTTTTTTCACCATTCTTCTGAGGTGTATTTGCAAAGGTTATGGGACCTTTTTCATTTTGGGACTCCTGACATCTGGGGCAAGAAAACTGGAGAAGATGGCATCTGTCAGCTTTATACTCCTGGCGCTCTGACGCCAGGGAGCATGGTTGAACAACCGGCGCCGGACTCAGACTTTGAGATTCTGGCCGACTGAGGGCTGCCTGCCGGCAGGGGAGAACCCTACAGTCATGACTGCAACAGTGAAGGCACTCGAACATCTACATTTATGGTAGGTGTACACGACTGTACTTTTTCGCTGCCTCCTTAGATTAGTTCCGTGTACCTCTGTCCAGCAGAGCCACTGAAGTGATCCCCGGGGTAAACTTTCTTTTTCCCATCCACTCGTCAAGGTTTCTCTTGAAGAGGGTTAGTGAGGAGCTCTGCCTAATGTAGATTGGAATCATGTTCCAAAGCATGGGAAATCTCTGGGACAGGAATCTATCCTTCCAGCGCATCCTATTTATTGTTGTGGTGATGTTTAGATTCCTAGAGCATGTGGCTCGAGGGGATATGGTTTTCTTTAGGTGGAGCATGCCCATCAATTCTGGGTTGGACATGGCCTTGTATGTCAGGCAGAGATCACCTCTGAGTAGGCGGTATGCAACCGAGTACAGCTGGAGTTTCTTCAGTCAAGCTGCATAGGGCATCTGTTTGAGGCCAGTGATCCTCTTGGTGAGGTACTTCTTTGGTCTTTCCAGCTGTTGCAGGTGTCTTGTAAGGTACATCCCAAATGGGGCGTTGTACTCTATGATGGCTCTGATGAGTGATGAGTAGAGGGGCACAATGACCTCTTTTGATATGGATGCAAACCCTTTTGTGATTAGGTGGGCCACATAGAAGGATTTCCTAACCACTTTGGCAATGTGATTATCAAATGAGAGATTACTATCTACTTGGGTCCCCAGAGCCTTTATTATGTCTTCCATATTTAGGGGACTACCACCTATGTGGTAGTCTGTGGGTACTTTGTTTTTTCCAAAGGGGATGACTATGCACTTTTTGGCATTTAGCTTGAGGCCATGATTTTGAAACCAGGTATCCGTCTCAGTGAGACCCTTTTGGAGGATGTCTGTGTCAGCTGGAGAATCAATTATAGCCCCTAGTTTGCAGTTGTCTGCGAACTTGGTCAGCCATAGTCCTCCTGTGCTTGCCTGTACCTCTGAGAAGTATATGCCAAACAGGAGGGGTCCTAGGACTGAGCCCTGGGGAATGCCACTTGTAACTGGTTTAGAGTCAGACCTAGCTCCCACAACTCTCACCATGTGGGTTCTGTCCATGAGCCAGTTGGCAGCCAATCTTGTGATGTAGGGATTTATGTTCAGGCTGGTGATCTTGTCTATAATACCAGAATGGGGAAGGGTATCTAAAAGGCCTTGTGAGGTCTAGGTAGGATGTGTGTACCACCTTTCCCTCGTCTATAGCTGTGATAACTGTCTCAAAGATGTCCACCAGGTTTAGGAGGCATGATTTGCCCTTACCAAAGCCAAACTGGGTAGGGCCTGTGTTTGGAAGTTCCCAATGTCTCTGTTAATGAGTTCCATGATGATGCGCTCCATAGCCTTGCAGACCAAGCTGGTCAGGCTTATAGGGCAATAGTTCCCGGGGTCTGTTATGGCTCCAGCTTTGTGGAGCAGAATAACTGTTGCTGTGCGCCATTCTATGGATATGTAGCCTGTGGAGAGGCTGAGTTTGAACAGTGTGTTTAGGTGAGGGATTAGTTCGTATTTGAGCTCATGTACGACGCAGCCTGGGACACCATCCGGTCCCATTGATGCTGTATTTTTGGCTTTGGAGAGGGCTGTTTTAACCTGAGTGTCTGTGATTTCAAGGGCTGTACATTCTTCTGGTATGGTTATGGCCCCTTTTGGGGGTGAGAGGAGGGTGAAGTTGGCACTGAACCTGTCTGCCAGGATGTTGGCGATATCGGTCGTTCACTGTATTCTGTGCCATTCTGCACTAACTCAGAGCAGATCTGAGCATTGCCACTTAGATTCTTGACATAGCTAAAGAATGCCTTGTGGCTAGCTTTGGAGTCCTTGGCAATTTTTCATTCGAAGCTCGCCTTGGATGATTTTATGAGGGATTGTAGTTTCTTGCTGATACTGATCAGGGATGTCTTCCCTTCTTGGGATTTTACTCTTTTCTGCACTAGTTTCATCCTCCTATTGTATAGCTTGCTTATGGCAGGGGTCCACCAGACTGGTTTCCTTTTCTTGGAGGAGTGAGTCTTGGTTTTGCTTGGGATAGCATAATCCATGCATTCTTGTAGGTGCTTATAGAATGCATTAGTAAAAGATTTAGCAGCTTGGACAGAGATGTTCTTCATTCCACATTGCTGCAGTCCTAACTATTGGGTAGTCCGCTGTCCAGTCGGCCCGAATACCAAAGTATATGGCTGACGTCGGTCAAGGCGCATTAGACTGACGTCAGTACGTCAGGGTACTAATGCGCATGACCGACGTCATATCCTCAGTCTTTTTTGCCGCATGGTCCGATGCAGAAGCAGTTTTGCGGTGCAGGTTGGCGTTCTGAAAGTTTCTGAAGTCAGAGTTTCAGACCGAATCAAAGTTGGCTAAGTACCCGTTGGGGAATATTTTGGTTTTTCTTGCCTCAGTATTTAACCGGATGTCAGAAAAGTGAATAACTGTATTTCTTGTGGGAAACAGATACCTCATAGGATTACCATACTTTGTGTATACCTTGTTTAGGCCTGAGCACGGCGTTGTTGGATGCCGCTCTTGTGCTAGATTTAACAAACGCACTATTAAGAGAAGGTTAGACTGTGCCAGGTTAGTTTTGGGAAGCGTTGTAATTATAAAATGCCGTCGGATGCTGACGCCCGCTTGCCAAAAAGCGCAAGGACAAAGCAGCAAAGCCTAGAGTGGAGGAACCGACAGTCCCGGACGCCGGTTCTTTAGAAGGCTCAGTGGAGCCGGAGGTTTCGCCAGGAGTTTCTTTGGAGTCTCAGGAGAGACTTTACTGTTACAGGATGTGTCCTCTCAGGAAGTAGGCCAGGCTGAAGGGACTTCTCAGGTGGCTGTTCTTCCCTCTTCCTAAGGTGGTTAGGGCCTCCCTTCTGTTTCCAAGGCTTCTTTAAGAGGCAGGCCTAGTTTAGCTTCAGTGGGGGTTTCTCCGAGTATGTCAGGGTCTTTGCCTAAGAAGCATATGCTAAAAATGGCAGAGGATTTGATTACTATGATTAGAGGTTCTATGCCCCCTCCTGATAGAGGCCTAGGGTGGAACCTGAGTTTGAGAGTTTTGAGCAATGTTCGGAGGCTTCTGAGTCTTCGGTTGAAGACTTGCAGGAGTATCCTCCCTTATTCTGATTCTGATGTGGATGATTCTACTCCTTCAGCTTCGCCTCCTGAGGATTTTTCATTTTCAGAGACTCTGCATTCCATGAGGGAGCATTTTAAATGGGAAGGTCAAGATTTCTCTGATTCCAGGAAGAGGTTTAGGGAATTCTTGTTTTTACCCCAGCATAGGCCTTTAGCTATACCTCCTGTTCTGAATGTGGTAGAAGATGTTTTGCAGAGGCTTCCCTGAATCTGATTCTTTGCCTCCTGCCCCAGTTAAACCGGATAGGTACTATAGGGTGCCTGAGGCTCATAAGTATCTTTTAAGAGTCCTAGGGCAGACCCGAAACTGTCTCTCAGGGGCCTAAAGGTGTGAAGGCTTCTGTTGTTAAAAATCCTGTTCCTCCTGATAAAGAGGCAAGGGCTTTGGATAGATGGGGAAAGAAAGTGTATACTTCTTCCACTTTAGCCATGAGGGCGTTGAATTGTCAGTTTCATGTTAAAATATCAGAATTATCTCCTTTCACAATTGAAGTCTAAGGTGGATGCTCTGGCTGAAGGGTATTGAGTGTAAAGAGTTGCAGGATTTAGTTCATGAGTATGAACAGGTGGGTAAGCATTCCTTGCAGTGTGGTTTGGATGCTGTGCAGGCCTCCTCGAGGATGGCTGCCACTGGTTCTGTTCTTCGTAGGCACGCCTGGTTGAGAGAGATCAGAATTTAGCTGAGCATGTTAAGACAAGGATTTTGGATGCTCCTTTACAGTCTGATGTGTTGTTTGGTTCGCCTGTGGAAGCAGTTTTAAAGAAAATGGAGGACAAGGCTAAGTCTATGCAAACTGTTAAGGATTTCTTGCAGGTGCAGCCTCCAAAGTTTAGTAGAAATTGGCCTACTAAGGGATGGACATATCCTGCTTATGATTCCCAGTCTAGGGGTAGGTCTAGACGTGGTGGGGGCAGAGCTCAAGGTTCTTTTAGGCCTAGAACAGGGAGTTCACCTGCTCAGACTTCTGGTGAGGGCAGGGGTCAGTCCTTTCGTAAACAGACCCAATGACCTGCCTTTTCAGCTGCCAGTACATTCTCGCGTGGCAGCACCTTTGGGAGGAAGGCTGTCTCTTTTCAAAGAAAATTGGGATTTAATTACCCAAGACAGATGGGTTCTGGATATCATTCACCACGGTTACAGGTTTTATTTCCATACCTTGCCTCCTTTCAAAGGCATGCCAGACATTCCTCCTCTACAAAGACAAGAGGCTCACAAGCAAATTTCTCTGTTGCTCCAAATAGGGCCATTCAGCCAGTTCCTGTGCCAGAAAGGGGCCTAGGATTTTATTCTCGCCTGTTCCTAGTACCCGAAGAGGGGAACACGTGGAGACCAATTTTGGATTTATCTATCCCCAACACTTATCTGGACATTCCCAAGTTCAAAATGTTGACGTTACAACAGCTTTTACCTCTGCTGGGCAAAAGATCACTGGATGGTAACTTTAGATCTCAAGAGCTTACCTTCATGTGCCGATCAGACTAAGTTGCAGGAAGTATCTGCGTTTTGAGCTGGAAATTCTCATTATCAGTTCTCTGCATTGCCCTTTGGCTTATCTACTGCGCCAGAGTATTCACAAAGGTTCTGGCTCGTGATAGCTTACTTACAGACTGAAAGGAATTCAAATCTATCCTTACTTGGACGACTGCCTGATTCTGGCTCAAGAAAAGGAAGACCGCACAGCATTTGGAATATGTGATAGCAGTGCTAAGATGCCTAGGGTATTCTGTGAGCGAAATAAAGTCAGTCTAGTACCCTCTCAAGACATGTGCTTTCTGGGTGTGAGACTGAATACAGCAGCCCAGATGGCCTTTTTAACCCCGGACAAACAAAAAGAATCTTTCCAGTTACTTCCATCACCTATCTCTTCAGTCCGGGCTGACTGCAAGGACAGTCCTTCAAGCCTTAGGGTTCATGGCATCTTGTATTCTGGTGCTTCCCAATGCCAAACTGCATATGAGGAAGCTGCAATGAATCTCAAAAATATATGGACACAGCACTGCCAGGAATTGGACACTGTCATTCAAATAATACCTTGCATTCAAAAGGAATTTTTGTGGTGGGCTCAGGAATGTCACCTAAACAAGGGACTCTCTGTGACCCGGCCAGAGGCGAGTCAGATTCTAACGACAGATGCCTCAGACATTGCTTGGGGAGCTCATCTAAATGGAAAGTGGATACAAGACAAGTGGCCTGCCAGACTACAGCATCTACATATCAACATGAAAGAGATGTTAGCAGTCCAGTTTGCATTAATGGCTTTCAAGGAGTTACTTCTTCCAGGGCGAGTGTTGATTCTAACAGACAACACAACTGTCATGTGGTACATCAACAAACAAGGGGGAACACATTCTTACCCACGTTGTGCAGGCAAGCAATGATTTTATGGAGACTGCGCTCAGCTTGCAACTAACCTCTTCAGGCAAGGTTTCTGCCAGGAGCACAGAACTCCTTAGCAGATGTGTTAAGCAGACAAATCATGGATCCCCACAGTGGAAACTGGATCTTCATGTATTTCGAAACTTGACAGTGTCATGGGGAACTCCAGACATACATCTGTTCGCTTCTCCACTAAACCACCAGCTGCCAAAGTTTTGCACAAAGAGGTTTCATCACACAGCTTGGAAAGTGGATGCTCTTTCTTTCAGTTGGAAAAATCTTCATGTGTATGCCTTTCCACCTCTGCCTCTTCTCCCAAAGGTGCTCCTAAAGGTCAGACAAGACAAGCTTCTTCAAGGATGATTTTAATAGCTCCAGATTGGCCTCGGCAACACTGGTACCCATTACTAAGGAGTCTGGTAAGGAAACCTCCATGGCCTTTACCTTTGATTCCACACCTGTTGTCTCAGAGGGACGGTCACCTGCTCAATGTCAAGCTCCACTCTCTTCATCTAACAGCCTGGCATATTCTGTTTTGAAACACAGCAGGTCTCAACTTCCTCAACAAGTTTTAAATGTGATTATGGAAGCCAGAAACC